>NC_056433.1:36199953-36233885 GCF_018296145.1 Oncorhynchus tshawytscha | reverse complement strand
AGAGTAGCAGAGAGAGAGAGGCTCTGATAGAGTAGCAGAGGAACACAAGGTCTTATCTGATGACACGGAATCTGAGATTTGGCGGACCGGTTTCATAGGCTCAGTAGCATCCAAAAGCAGAGAACTTGCCTATGAATTTGTACATTGAAACAACATCCCTGTCCCAGACAACTGGTATAGAAGGAGAAGGGAAAGGGGGATACCTAGTCAGTGGTACAACTGAATGCCTTCAACTGAAATGCGCCTTCTGCATTTTAACCCAACCCCTCTGAATCAGAGAGGTGCGTAACTGATATTGAACAGAGAGATCTGGGATGTAGGCATACATTTAAGATATACAATATACCACACCTCCATTCCATGAACTAAACGTTGACCTACAGTGGTTTCAAAAAGTATTCACACCCCTTGACTTTTTCCCACATGTTCTTGTGTTCCAGCCTGAATTTAAAATGGATTCAATTGAGATTGTGTGTCACTGGCCTGCACACAATACCCCATCATTTCAAAGTGGAATTATGGTTTTAGAATTTTTTGACAAATGAAAAGCTGAAATGTATTCAAGCCCTTTGTTTTGGCAATCGTAAATAAATTCAGGAGTATTAATGTGCTAAACAAGTCACATAATAAGTTGCATGGACTCACTCTGTGTGCAATAATAGTGTTTAACATGATTTCTGAATGACTACTTCATCTCTGTACCCTACGCATTCAATTATCAGTAAGGTCCCTCAGTCGAACAGTGAATGTCAAAGACAGATTCAACCACAAAGACCAGGGAGGTTTTCCAATGCCTCGCAAAGAATGACACCTATTGGTAGATAGGTATTTCTTTTTAAAAGCAGACATTCAATATCCCTTTGACACTTTAGATGGTGCATCAATACACCCAGTCACTTCAAAGATACAGGCGTCCTTCCTAACTCAGTTGCCGGAGAGGAAGGAAACCGCTCATGGATTTCACCAAGAGGCCAATGGTGACTTTAAAACAGTTACAGAGTTTAATGGTTGTGACTGGAGAAAACTGAGGATGGATCAACAACATTGTAGTTACTCCACAATACTAACCTAATTGACAGAGTGAAAAGAAGGAAGCCTGTACAGAATACAAATATTCCAAAACATGCCAAATACTTTTGCCAAAAAAAATGTAAATAAATGTTTTCACTTTGGTGAGAAAGAAAATATGTTTCATCAATTTTGAAAGGAGGCTGTAACACAACCCAATATGGAATAAGTCACGGGGTATGAGTACTTTCTGAAGGCACTATGGTGCTGTCTCTCAGTGAAAGTGTGTGCATGTTGAGTCTATTTCTATAAGAAGTGCTGTGTGCTTTGATAAAGGATACAGTTGGTGTGTGTGTAGATGGTACAGATCACAGAATAACTGCAGCGTCTGTTCTTCTCTCTAGGAGGAAAAGAGGGAAGCCGGATGTTGATGAGACAGAAAGGCGGAGTGACAGAACGAGGGAGAGGGGAGATGAGAGAAGGAGGGAGAGGGAGAGGGGAGATGAGAGAAGGGGGGTAGATGGAGAGAGCCAGCTGTGCATGACAGGATTTGGAAAGGAGAGGGGCTGTGTGTGTGTTTGTGTGTGTGGTGCGCGTGCTTGTGTGTTCTGTGTTTGATGTTAAGTACACAGCAACATGCTCTACATCAAAACACCCACTTCCTCTACTACAAATTACTGCAGCGCGAGTTTGATTCAATTGCCAAACTGTCCATTGTTTTACATGGTTGCTTTCTCCAGTTTTGGGATGACTGAACGCAACACAGGTGTGGTAGTAGGTGGTAGGAGGTGTGGGGTAGTGTGTGGTAGTAGGTGGTGTGGTAGTAGGTGGTGTGGTAGTAGGTGGTGTGGTAGTAGGTGTTTGGTAGTAGGTGTATGGTAGCATGTGGTAGTAGGTGTGTGGTAGTAGGTGGAAGGTGTTTGGTGGAAAGGGGTAGTAGGTGTGTGGTATAAGTTGTAGTATGTGTGTGGTAGTAGATCTGTGGTAGTAGGGGTAGTAGGTGTGTGGTAGTAGGGGGAAGTATGTGTGTGGTAGTAGGTGTTTGGCAGTAGGTGGTTGTAGGTGTGTGGTAGTTGGTCTGTGGTACTATGTGTGTGATAGTAGGTAGGTGGTAGTGTGTGTGTGTGTGGTAGTAGGTGCGTGGTAGTAGATAGGTGTTTGGTAGTGGGTGTGTGGTATTAGGTGTGTAGTGTAGGTGGTAGTATGTGTATGGTAGTAGATCTATGGTAGTAGGTGTGTGGTAGAAGGTGTTTGGTAGTAAAATAATAAGAATTCTTGCAAACATAACAGTTTTGAGACATAGCTTGTCCAAAAAAAGTGGTAAGTTGAGCATGGGGACAGGGTAAGTTGAGCATGGGGACAGGGTAAGTTGAGCATGGGGACAGGGTAACTCCACCACTCAGGAACATCCAATGTCATATTGGTAAGCAACTCAAGTGTGGATTTGGCACTGTTTTTAGGTTATTGTCCGGCTGAAAGGTGAATTCATCTCGTAGTGTCTGGTAGAAAAGCAGACTGTGCTCAGCTCCATTCTTTTTATTGATTTTTTTTTATCCTGAAAAACTCCCCAGTCCGTACTAGTACAAGCATACCCATAACATGATGCAGCCACCACTATACTTGAACATATTGAGAGTGGTACTCCGTAATGTGTTGTTTCAAATTTACCTCAGACATAACACTTTGTATTCAGGACGACAAAAAGTGAATTGCTTTGCCACATTTTTTGCAGTATTACTTTAGTGACTTGACGCAAACAGGATGCATGTTTTGGAATATTTGTATTCTGTACAGGCTTCCCTCTTTTCACTCTGTCATTTAGGTTAGTATTGTGGAGTAACTACAATGTTGTTGATCCATCCTCAATTTTCTCCAGTCACAGCCATTAAACTCTGTAACTGTTTTAGTCACCATTGGCCTCTTGGTGAAATCCATGAGCAGTTTCCTTCCTCTCCGGCAACTGAGTTAGGATGGACGCCTGTATCTTTGTAATGAGTAGGTGTATTGATGCACCATCTAAAGTGTATATTATAAGTGTCATATTTTTTTTTTACCCATCTATCAATAGGTGCCCTTCTTTGCAAGGCATTTGAAAACCTCCCTGGTCTTTGTGGTTGAATCTGTGTTAGAAATTCCCTGCTCGACTGAGGGACCTTACAGATATTTGTATGTGTGGGCTACAGAGATGAGGTAGTCACTCACAACTAATGTTAAACATTATTGTTACACACAGAGTGAGTCCATACAACTTAGTATGTGACTATTTTTACAATTTCTTTCTCCTGGAGTTATTTAAGCTTGCCATAACAACGGGGTTGAGTACATATTGGCTCAAGACATTTCAGCTTTTCAATTTTAATTAATTTGTTAAAAAAATAATAATAATAAAAAAAAAAAACATAATTCCACTTTGACATTATGGGGTATTGTGTGTAGGCTGTTAACAAAACGGCTCAATTGAATCCATTTTGAATTCAGGCTGTAACACAAGAGCATGTGGGACAAGTCAATACTTTCTCTAGGTGCTGTATCCTACGTACCTCAGCCCTTCTGAAAAGACATATTTGGCGGAGTCTGCTGTCTGATCTGAATATGGCCGTCATTACTGATGCAGTGACCGACGCTACAAAGTGTTCATTCATAGATGGGAAGAGTTCTGGGAAGAGTTCAACGTGTTAGGGGGCAACACATACACACACACACACACACACACACACACACACACACACACACACACATTCTCAGGCTCTCACACACACACACACACACACACACATTCTCAGGCACACACACACACACACACACACACACACATTCTCAGGCTCTCACACACACACACACACACACACACACACTCACATTCTCAGGCTCTCACACACACACACACACACACACACACACACTCACACACTCACATTCTCAGGCCAACGTTCTCAGGTTGGATGCCATCGTTGACTATTTCTGTGAGCCGGTATCGATAATGATACAACATGAAGCGCCGTCTTGAGACAGTTGGCGTCGTTCTCTCTGAGGTAAAACGACACGTGTGTAGACTCAGGGGGTAGTGTATGTCTGCGTGACGGATTGATTTTAGTCATCGTTATGACTGAGTCAGGTTTTTCCCAGTACTACATAGAAAGGCAATTTGATAGTGCATAAATCATACTTATTTTAACAGCCCAGGAGACATGTGGCCCACCTGTCTTAACACAATGTCTCTCTCTCTCTCTCTCTCTCTCTCGCTCTATCCCTCTCTACCCCCCGTCCTCCTCCCCCCTCTCTCGCTCCCTCCAGGTGTGAGCAGCCATGACTAAGTCCTATGAGTTTAATTGGCAGAAGCACCTGCCTGGCTTCATGCAGGAAGGAGCTTCCTTCGACAGGTTTGATGAGGTGAGAAGCAAACTCAAACGTACCGTGCTTAAAAAAACAACAACATTGCCACAGATTGCCAACGGCCAACTTGTCCTCCAACTCATCCTCCATGTTGACAACTTGACATGAATCTTCATCATTAAAATGATAACTAACTAGAATGTAGTTGTCGCTGTACTTTGGGTGCTATCAGAATAAGTGCATCTCAAACAAGGTTAGCCTGAAACTCGTATATCTATGGCTTGTAGCTCTGTGCGTATGGGGATCAGTGGCCCACCCTACCCTAATGACAGTCCTCTCGTGGGACATTAAGACACAAACACACACGAGTAAGGCCATCTTCTTTATGGCGTTTATAAATCATTGTGTTAGGCCACATACACACACACACACACACACACACACATAAGTAGGGCTATCCCCAGTATGTCATAATAACTCATTGTGTTAGTCATCAGAGCTACAGACAGTCACCTCATTGATCCACCACATTAACCAACTTTGTCATGGCGACCAAAAGTCTGACAGTCTGCTGTGTGTGTGTGTGTGTCCTCCCACCCTGTGTCCTCCCTCCCACGTTTCCCCTCTCTAACTCAATCAGGCCAGTTAGCTGGGGGGTGGCAAATCTAGGACTGGGCGTTACACACACACACACACACACACACACACACGTTGAGATAGCGATCAGGAATCCCTTTAATGCAGTCTTCAGTGAGGAGGATCCCTCCATGGATAAACACAGAGGGAAAACAACGTCATCACTAACATCAAAGGGCATCTTTAACTGAGCCTTGGAACTAGGACAGCCTGGTTACTTTGGAATACATTCCCCTGTGTATTAACTTAGTGTGTATTTCTGTGCTTCTACTAGCTATGGGCCCTCCACCCTGCTAGGACTTTTGGGAGACTGGGTGTCTGGGTGGAGAGCTATAGTGAATCTCTGCCAAGCTACTGGTGAATCTAGTTCATAACCGACAAGCTGTTCGTTCACCCATTTTTAACATCTCGATGAAAGTTTGTTAGGAGAGGTTAGAAAGGCAAGAACACAGTTGTTTGATCTTGATATGTGACCTCCGTTACAGTTAATGAATACCCACTGGGAGAACGCGTGAGATCACCATTACGATTTTGGTTGATATTTGAGTTGAGTTGTCAACCAACTTATATCCAACTCGAAATAAACCACAGAGCTAGCTTAGCATGGCTAACTATGGGTATTTGCCGATAGGCTACAAGTGTAGAACAGAAATAGAATGAATTACATTAGCTGGCAAGCAACGCTAATGATCTATGTGTTATGAGATGTAGGTCATTTAGGAGTGGGTTTCTTTACATCTCACATATTGAATAGTGTCAAGCAACTGACCACGGTGGCACTGTTTGACTTGCTTATCTCTCTCTTTAATCTAATCACAGTTAACAGAAGCGATCATTAGCCAGCGTTTGAAAAGGCCAAACCTCGACTCGATGCTCAGAAAACAGTGATGAACCTTATTATGATTTAAGAATAACATAATTATAGACAAGCTGGTAGTAGTCTACATTGGAGTTAGCTGAGTGTGTGTGTGTGTGTGTATGTGTGTGTGTGTGTGTGTGTGTTTGTGTGTGTGTGTTATAATAGCTGATGCTCAGGCTGTCTAATAGAAGGCCTGCGGGGGACGTCTGTGTTGATTAACATGGCAGACGCGCCTCGCCCACACACACACACACACACACACACACACACACACACACACACACGCGCGCGCTGAAATATGCTAATCAGGGAAGGATTCTTCCAGAGTCCGCTCTCAGCTCACTTAAACCCACAGCGCAGCAGACGGTGAAGACGGGGCAGTGCATACTAATTCCAACGTGAGAGGAATAGCTATTAACAGTTTGACACTCGGCATGGTCTGTCTGTATTGAAGTGACGTCCGTCTTTGTTGTATCCAACACAACCATATGACGCACAGACAGACACTGAGT
Organism: Oncorhynchus tshawytscha; assembly: GCF_018296145.1. NCBI lineage: Eukaryota > Metazoa > Chordata > Actinopteri > Salmoniformes > Salmonidae > Oncorhynchus > Oncorhynchus tshawytscha. The sequence goes on along the minus strand of NC_056433.1, from coordinate 36,227,537 downwards.
GGGAGAGATGGTCATTGATGTTGGACCATATTGTTGCCTCGCTTCTCTGCTTCTCCTCTCTGCCTCGTTTGCCTGGCAGTGATACTAAGTCGTTTCGAAAAACAATGTTGAAGTCTTTAAATAGCCCGTTCAAACCATTGATCGATTGTATCACCTGACTAGATTTCGTTCTCGGTAATCATTCAAAAAGTGTTCCATGGGGACCAAGTACTCTGTGAGGGCATGATCGCTGTGGCTGGGAATTGCCAGAGACCTCACGATATGATATCATCACGATAGTTGTGTGCCGATAATATATGTACTGCGACTCTCACCATTTTCCTTTTCCTTTCATTTCTGTTTGTCCAGTGCCTTTGGAAAGTATTCAGACCTCTTGACTTTTCCCACATTTTTGTATGTTACAGCCTTATTCTAAAATGTATTAAATATTAGTTTTATTTTCATCAATCTACACACAATAACCCATAATGACAAATAATAACCCATAATGACAATAACCCATAATGACAGGTTTTTAGAAGGGCCTTGGTCAGGGAGGTGACCAAGAACCCGATAGTCACTCTGACAGAGCTCCAGAGTTCCTCTGTGGAGATGGGAGAACCTTCCAGAAGGACAAGCATCTCTGCAGCACTCCACCAATCAGGCCTCTGTGGTAGAGTGGCCAGACGGAAGCCACTCCTCAGTTAAGAACACATGACAGCCCACTTGGAGTTTGCCAAAAGGCACCTAAAGGACTCTGACTATGATGAAACCAAGATTGAACTCTTCGGCCTGAATGCCGAGCATCACGTCTGGAGGGAACCTGGCACCATCCCTATGGTGAAGCATGGTGGTGGCAGCATCATGCTGTGGGAATGTTTTTCAGCAGCAGGGACTGGGACACTAGTCAGGATCGAGGGAAAGATGAATGGAGCAAAGTACAGACAGATCCTTGATGAAAACCTGCTCCAAAGCACTCAGGTTCTCAGACTAGGGTGAAGGTTCACCTTCCAACAGGACAACGACCCTAAGCACACAGGCAAGACAATGCAGTAGTGGCCTCGGGACAAGTCTCTGAATGTCCTTGAATGGCCCAGCCATAGCCCGGACTTGAACCCGATCAAACATCTCTGCAGAGACCTGAAAATAGCTGTGCAGCGATGCTCCCCATCCAACCTGGCAGAGCTTGAGAGGATCTACAGAGAAGAATGTGAGAAACTCTCCAAATACAGGTGTATTTCAAAAAAATAAAGGGAACACTAAAATAACACATCCTATATCTGAATGAATGAAATATTCTTATTAAATACTTTTTTCTTTACATAGTTGAATGTGCTGACAACAAAATCACACAAAAATTATAAATGGAAATCAAATTTATCAACCCATGGAGGTCTGGATTTGGAGTGACACTCAAAATTAAAGTGGAAAACCACACTACAGGCTGATCCAACTTTGATGTAATGTCCTTAAAACAAGTCAAAATGAGGCTCAGTAGTGTGTGGCCTCCACATGCCTGTATGACCTCCCTACAATGCCTGGGCATGCTCCTGATGAGGTTGCGGATGGTCTCCTGAGGGATCTCCTCCCAGACCTGGACTAAAGCATCCGCCAACTCTTGGACAGTCTGTGGTGCAACGTGGCGTTGGTGGATGGAGCGAGACATGATGTCCCAGATGTGCTCAATTGGATTCAGGTCTGGGGAACGGGCGGGCCAGTGCATTGCATCAATGCCTTCCTCTTGCAGGAACTGCTGACACACTCCAGCCACATGAGGTCTAGCATTGTCTTGCAGTAGGAGGAACCCAGGGCCAACCGCACTAGCATATGGTCTCACAAGGGGTCTGAGGATCTCATCTCGGTACCTAATGGCAGTCAGGCTACCTCTGGCGAGCACATGGAGGGCTGTGCGACCCCCCCCCAAAGAAATGCCACCCCACACCATGACTGACCCACCGCCAAACCGGTCATGCTGGAGGATGTTGCAGGCTGCAGAACATTCTCCACGGCGTCTCCAGACTCTGTCACATGACTCCGTCTCCAGACTCTGTCACACGTGCTCAGTGTGAACCTGCTTTCATCTGTGAAGAGCACAGGGCGCCAGTGGCGAATTTGCCAATCTTGGTGTTCTCTGGCAAATGCCAAACGTCCTGCACGGTGTTGGGCTGTAAGCACAACCCCCACCTGTGGACGTCGGGCCCTCATACCTTCCTCATGGAGTCTGTTTCTGACCGTTTGAGCAGACACATGCACATTTGTGGCCTGCTGGAGGTAATTTTGCAGGGCTCTGGCAGTGCTCCTCCTGCTCCTCCTTGCACAAAGGCGGTGGTAGCGGTCCTGCTGCTGGGTTGTTGCCCTCCTACGGCCTCCTCCACGTCTGCTGATGTACTGGCCTGTCTCCTGGTAGCTCCTCCATGCTCTGGACACTACGCTGACAGACACAGCAAACCTTCTTGCCACAGCTCGCATTGATGTGTCATCCTGGATGAGCTGCACTACCTGAGCCACTTGTGTGGGTTGTAGACTCCGTCTCATGCTACCACTAGAGTGAAAGCACCGCCAGCATTCAAAAGTGACCAAAACATCAGCCAGGAAGCATAAGAACTGAGAAGTGGTCTGTGGTCACCACCTGCAGAACCACTCCTTTATTGGGGGTGTCTTGCTAATTGCCTATAATTTCCACCTGTTGTCTATTCTATTTGCACAACATCATGTGAAATGTATTGTCAATCAGTGTTGCTTCCTAAGTGGACAGTTTGATTTCACAGAAGTGTGATTGACTTGGAGTTACATTGTGTTGTTTAAGTGTTCCCTTTATTTTTTTGAGCAGTGTATATATTTATTTTTTAATCCCCGTCCCCGCAGGAGGTCTTTTGCCGTTTTGTAGGCCAACATTGTAAATAAGAATTTGTTCTTAACTGACTTGCCTAGTTAAATCAAGGTTAAATAAAATAAATATAATTTAAATGTGATATTTCAGGTTTTTTTTTATACATTTGCCCAAAAATCTAAAAACCAATTTTTGCTATGTCATTTAGGGGTATTGTGTGTATATTGATGACGGAAATGTTATCAATTTTAGAATAAGGCTGTAACCTAACAACATGTGGAAAAAGACAAGTAGTCTGAATACTTTGCAAATGAACAGTTTGGTGATTCGATACTGTGATTTTATTGCGATTCGATGTTCCAAACATATTGCTCACCGTATGTCTGCTGCGGAGGGACAAGAGAGGGACATGAGAAAACAACAAGTTTTGATCAGTCATGGAAATAAAAGTGCTGAAAACAAGCTGGCTCCCCGTTTAAAAAGATGGAGAACGAGCGATGAAGGAAAAATACTGGAAAATTGGGGCAGGTACAGCCAACTAGCGCAAAAATAATATTGCAATATTGTCGATACGATACGATATATCGCCAAAAAATCATGTCCAGATATGCAACCGTGGCGATTTTTTTTACTACATTACTAATGACTTCATATATATAGAGAGAGAGAGGGAGAGATCAACAATGATCTATCTGCACTGACTGCTCTGACAATCAGTGCCAAGACAGAAGCAAACAGATGATGATAAAAGTGTTAGAATGGAAATGAGACTGACATAGGTTGATGGTCAATGTTCGTTCACTAATACTAATGATGGCGGTAGAGTGAGATGGAATAATGTGCAGGGGACTCATTTCCTGGACCCATTGCCGGTCTGCTCCCTGATGATGCTCTAATTAGTTTAGGGACATCGGTGTGTGTGTGTGTGTGTGTGTGCGTGTACGTGCGTGTGTACGTGCACAATGTGGTTTCAAAGACCAGTAATTTCCCTCTTTCCATTTCCCATTATCCCGCTTCCCATATCGGAGGAAGGATGACGGTATTCCCTTTCTGTACCCTCCTCACTGCTGTGTCTCATCATCTTCCTCTGCCTCCCTCATTACCACGTCCACACCACATACAGACAGCTGCCAGTGACTCAGACAGCTAATGGGGAATAAAACTCAGAGCCACACTGACAATCAAAATGGCCGCAGCAGCAGTATGTCTGATGTGGACTTAGTCGCCCATAGAGAGGAGAGTGTTCTAGCTCCTCAAAGGCCGTGTGTATCGGGCCTTGGTCTTGGTGAGGCGCTAAGGCACTTCTAGGATCGGATTTGTTCTGTGTGTTTAATGTTGGCTACTTACTCAGTCAATCATGTCAGAGTCTAGCTGATAGTTGAGTCATTCCATATTAAGCCATTAGCATTAGTCTGTTTGGTTTGACAGGTGTTTTATAGTTGCTTTTATTTATAGGGGCTAATAATATAGGCTAGCTATGGGCCATGACAGGTTTGATAGAAACCCTGCTTGTTTCTCACGTTTAAAGATTCTGGATGTCTCTGTCCCCTGTAGAGAACTCAAACACTGTGGATCCCCAGGCCTGCTGTTATAACGGTCGTGTCTGTGTGTGTGTGTGCGTCGGTGTGTGTGTTTTAAAGAGCAGGGTGATGGATTGGGAACTCTTGGAGGAGGGAGCCATGCTGCAGTCAAAACACTTGCACACACACTTCAGGGCTCGACAGTAACACTTGTCCTCTTGTCTGGGACAAGTAAAAAATAAATAAATAAAAAAATGCAAGATGAGAAGAATATAGATTTGAGTTAAATAAATCACATAGGAAAATAAATCACATAGGAATCACAATATCAAATAATGACTCTGATCAGCATTGGATTAGAGAAGCCAACATTGTAATACTATTCAAAAAATGTTTCATGTATATAAATACAAAAGCCTACAGGTCAAAGTATAGTTAATATGCATATTGGCTACAGCCTCACGTCTAAACCAATGTAGCCAAACTTGAATGAGACTTTTAATGACATAAATATAGGCTAAAGGCCAGTCATGTTTGACAAATATAATGAAAGATCATTTACATTCATGTCTTTAGGGCTTGATTTTATTTGTCGACATACTCGAGGCGCGGTTCTTTCAGATCGAATGGTCAAAAAAGATCCGAGCGGGAAGGACCGTGTCTGTTATGCACCCACATCATCACCCACCTTGAACCTGAGCTGAGACGGTCAGCATTTTAAACGGTTTAACCAGAAATGGAATGGTTTAAAACCTGGACGTTTTCTGTCATTTTCTTGCTAATTTCATATGTGAACATTCCCACATAGCCTATACAGCCATATGTGCATTGCTGAGTTTATAATATGAAGAAATAAAACGTCATCAACATTTTTATGCTTTTGGATCTGTAGTCCCAGAACTGTCCCAGAGTCTGTTTTGAACCGTATACGTATTTTCTCATCGCCCTTCATTTCGAGTCCTGGGGGTATTTATTTGGTTAAGTATTTGGTTCTAATCTTAATTCATTGATATTTTGTAAGGCTACCAAACGTGACCAAGACAGGAAGTCAACAGGCAGAGTGTAGCCTACATTTTTTGTCTGATTCTCTATGGTCACAAAAGACAGTAATGCATTTTATTTTGTAAAGTGGTTCCTTGCGTCATACAATGATGTAAACATGGTGTTATAAACTCTTTTTTTTTTTTTTTTTTTTTTTTTTTGGACAAGTGACTTTAGCTTTGGGACAAGTAAAACATCAGTCCTATTTGTCCAAAGGATAAATGGCTAAAAAAGTTCATGTCAAGCCCTGCACTTAAGACACACACTCAACACACACACACACACACACACACACACACACACACACACACACACACCTAGCAGAGCTCCACTGCACGCTGAGGGAGGAATGTACTTATGAGAGTAGTGAGTCAGACAAGCAGGGGTCACCCTCTCTTATCAATGCAGCCAAATATATGACTCCCACATGCACTCCCTGCCCTACACCATCCAAGGAGTGTGTGTTGGGGGGGGGGCATTCCAAACAGGTTACCTCTTAGAATGAAGAAGTACCCAGCCTAATATTGTAGATACTATCTATAACAGACGTCTTTACAAGGCGAATACAACTGAAGCTCAGTTTACACCAAGTTGGATTTTTGTTGATTTCCAATGTCACTGAATGTCAGGACTGTTAGTTATACGGCTGGGATCCGATTTATTTACCCTTTTATTTAACTAGGAAAGTCAGTTAAGAACAAATTTTTATTTAAAATGACGGCCTACCCAGGCCAAACCCTCCCCTAACCCGGACGACGCTGGCACAGTATATGCATGAACTAACAGCCATATTTCTGGTGTCGAGCAGCACATGTGCCTCTCTTAGGTTTATTCCTAGGCTCCCGCCTTTCTAGGGACTTTTCCCTAGCCCACTGTGCTTCTGCATTGCTTGCTCTTTGGGGATTCTAGGCTGGGTTTCTGTACAGCACTTTGTGACATCTGCTGATGTAAAAAGGGATTTATGAAACACATTTGATTGATTGATTGTTTGAACTGAAGGCTTACCATAATCTCACTGAAACAACACATGCTGCGGTGTGTGTGTGTCACTCACTGTTTCCTTTAGCTCTGCAACGACCCTCTACTCGGTCTCTCTCTTACACACACGTGGGCGCTCACTTAGAACGCGGCAGACAAATGGATGGACTACGGGAATGTAATCCAAATGACTTTGCTGTTACTCTGTTGTCAGCCCACCCCATACTTACTCCCTCTTGGGTCTCTCTCTCTCACACACACACACACACACGAGGCCTCCAGTCAGAGCCTGGGACTATATTTATCTCCCTCCCCACCTTATGAGCCTCGCCGTCTGGCCCGCTGACAGACTGCTGCCCCCCGCAGCGCCTGAAGTAAACCTGGCTGTTTGACAAATAACCGCCTCATGAATTTGGACCTGGGAGGTTTACCACATTAAGTAGACCGTAAATAAACCACAACTCTATCCTTTAAATTAGGGGATTGAATTAGTAGGCTAGGAACTATTTCTCGAAAGAAGTTATACCTTCCAACGCTTGCTCTGACGCAACGGTTTATTAAAAAGTCTCCAACGTCACAGTAAACGTGTAACAGGAAGTGGAAGACTAGATTTAGCCAGGATAATTGATCTTTTATAATATATCCAGGAGGCCAGTGAGTGTTGCCTGCCACGTTAATCAGGGTATGTCCGGTCACCACGGTAGCCGTTGGTTGGTGTGTGGGGTTACCAAGACACCGTTTGCATTCGACAGTTCATGACATTCACATTTATATGTGTTTGTCTTTGTCCTAGCGTCATGTCCTCCTGTCCTGCACACACAAGGGTGTAGGTGTGTGTTCTCCTTGCGCGTGTCTGTGTGTGTGTGTGTATGTGTTACATCTTTAAAAATGAATTATCGATGCTGCTGTTTATCTTGTGGCGCAAGTCGTGCGTGTACTAGCTAGGTAACGGGAGTGGGTGTGTAATGTCCTCGCACATCAAATGAAACCTCTGATTGGCTCTCGAATTGAAATGCTTCTGTCTCCTCGCAGGACCCGTTTCTGTTTGAGCCCAACTGTCTGGTCAAAGTGGACGAGTTTGGCTTCTTCATCACGTGGAAGAGCGACGGAAAGGTACAGTCTCTCAACCAGATCTGTGTATATAAAAGGCTTCGTTCTCATCCTCTTACTCAGTGCCCTGTCTTTTGTGCTCGTGAGTGTATTCCGAGAGAGAAAAGAAAGACATCCATCTCCTCGCCCCTCACGACTTTACCGTTCCAGCCACAGGGCCAAGTCATAATTGGGGTGACGGTAGCGTGACTAAGGGCAGTGGTACTTGACGTGGCCAAGGTAACAGAGGAGACGAGAGTTAGTCACTTGTTCCATTGTTCCCACCACCGTTAATACACTATTGACTGAGTTTCAAGGGCTGGAGCAGTGAAAGCTGAGGGTAGTTGGTGAAATATAGCCTGCTGCTTGCTGCTCATTGCCCTTAGGATCTTAGACTAGGTACAGCTACAGGTAACTGCCAAAATAAATGAAAACAGCAACTTGCTAAGGAGTTGTGCCACCAGAACAGCTTCAATGCGCCTTGGCATAGATTCTACAAGTGTCTTGAACTCTATTGGAGGGATGTGACACCATTTTTCCATGAGAAATTCAATCATTTGGTGTTTTGTTGATTGTGGAGGGAAAACGGGGCCTTAGGCGCCGCTCCAGAATCTTCTATAAGTGTTCTGTTGGGTCAGAGAGTTGAGTAGTCTTCGTCACTGAAGCTTCTGCCAAACTTTATTCAGAGAGGGAAAAGAAAGACAATGGTATAGAATGGACTTTATTCAGAGAGGGAAAAGAAAGACAATGGTATAGAATGGACTTTATTCAGAGAGGGAAAAGAAAGACAATGGTATAGAATGGACTTTATTCAGAGAGGGAAAAGAAAGACAATGGTATAGAATGGACTTTATTCAGAGAGGGTAAAGAAAGACAATGGTATAGAATGGACTTTATTCAGAGAGGGAAAAGAAAGACAATGGTATAGAATGGACTTTATTCAGAGAGGGTAAAGCAAGACAATGGTATAGAATGGACTTTATTCAGAGAGGGTAAAGAAAGACAATGGTATAGAATGGACTTTATTCAGAGAGGGAAAAGAAAGACAATGGTATAGAATGGACTTTATTCAGAGAGGGAAAAGAAAGACAATGGTATAGAATGGACTTTATTCAGAGAGGGAAAAGAAAGACAATGGTATAGAATGGACTTTATTCAGAGAGGGAAAAGAAAGACAATGGTATAGAATGGACTTTATTCAGAGAGACTTTATTCAGAGAGGTAAAGAAAGACAATGGTATAGAATGGACTTTATTCAGAGAGGGTAAAGCAAGACAATGGTATAGAATGGACTTTATTCAGAGAGGGTAATGAAAGACAATGGTATAGAATGGACTTTATTCAGAGAGGGTAAAGAAAGACAATGGTATAGAATGGACTTTATTCAGAGACGGACTTTAAAAGTAAAAAGACAATGGTATAGAATGGACTTTATTCAGAGAGGGAAAAGAAAGACAATGGTATAGAATGGACTTTATTCAGAGAGGGTAAAGAAAGACAATGGTATAGAATGGACTTTATTCAGAGATGGGTAAAGAAAGACAATGGTATAGAATGGACTTTATTCAGAGAGGGTAAAGAAAGACAATGGTATAGAATGGACTTTATTCAGAGAGGGTAAAGAAAGACAATGGTATAGAATGGACTTTATTCAGAGAGGGTAAAGAAAGACAATGGTATAGAATGGACTTTATTCAGAGAGGGTAAAGAAAGACAATGGTATAGAATGGACTTTATTCAGAGAGGGTAAAGAAAGACAATGGTATAGAATGGACTTTATTCAGAGAGGGTAAAGAAAGACAATGGTATAGAATGGACTTTATTCAGAGAGGGTAAAGAAAGACAATGGTATAGAATGGACTTTATGCAGAGAGAGAACAGGAAAGACTGAAAGCTATTCAGCGTAGGATGCTCCTGTATGAAAAAGTCAAGAGGATAGAATGCCGTCTCCTATGGCTTGTAGGCGATTCGACTGCGAGGTCCTTTTCAACACCAGTCTCCTTTTCCAATGGTACGTTCTTGCAAGTCAGTCAAGTCAATGCGCATGGATGGAAGGAACTGCTTGAGACAGAACTTGACTTAGCCAAGGTGACTCTGAGACGGTTGCATCAAATAAACCCTCCCCGTAGAGGAGAGAGAGGCCCATATCCTCGCTGAAAATGGCCTTTAGCATTCATCAAACACTTCAGCAACCACACATAAAGCAGGGGTGGCCTGTACCCTACTCCTGAGTATTCTTTTGTTCCAACCCTGCTGTAACACACCTGATTCTGTCAATTAGGAGGGGTTGACTGCTCATGTTAGAAGGTAATGCTAGTTGGAGAGGAAGGGCTTTGTTATCCGTCATACCGTTGGGATTCATCCGTTGTGTAAGAGGATAGCAGGATATTCCTCCACGCTGATCGTATTACTGTCTCGCTCTCTGTCTCTCTCTGGGTTATTGTATTTATCGCTGCGACATGGGGGCATGTAGGCAGATGTCATTTCAAACAGCCGTATCTGGCCACTAGCAGCATACCGTATGTCTATGGCGCAGACAGGCAGGACTCTACTGTAATTCGACAAAGCTAGGTGAGGTTTGGGGAGTGGGATGGAATATGTCTTTTTTTGCTTGGCATTGACAAGATCAATTTCTCTCTCTCTCTCTCTCTCTCTCTCTCTCTCTCTCTACAGGAGGGCCAGGTTCTAGAATGTTCTCTGATCAACAGTATTCGAGTCGGAGCCGTGCCAAGGGTGAGCACCTTTTAAAACCCAGTTTCCTCCCTTAGTCCCTACCTTCCTCTCTCCATCTTTCAAATAACCTTCTCACCCACTCCTCTCCATCCATCTCCTCGCCCCTCACGACTTTACCGTTCCAGCCACAGGGCCAAGTCATAATTGGGGTGACGGTAGCGTGACTAAGGGCAGTGGTACTTGACGTGGCCAAGGCAACAGAGGAGACGAGAGTTAGTCACTTGTTCCATTGTTCCCACCACTGTTAATACACTATTGATTGAGTTGGAGCAGTGAAAGCTGAGGGTAGTTGTTGAAATACAGCCTTCTGCTCGTTGCCCTTCATATCTTAGACCGGGTACAGCTACAGGTAACTGCCGAAATAAAGGAAACATCAATATAGTGTCTTAATAAGGTATTGGGCCCACTGCAAGCTGCCAGAACAGCTTCAATGTGCCTTGGCATAGATTCTACACTATTTTACCCAAGTGTTTTACTTTATCTTGGCAATTACCTGTACATTCAACAACATGAAATATGTCATACTTGAATGTTTCTAACCCTCCAGGTTTGTAGCTGTATCTAAAGCGAGTTATTTAGCCTTGGATGTTGTTTCTTATCTGGGAGGGATACTGTAAACAATGCCTTTTACAATGTAGTTTGTTAAGTTAGTTGCCTCAATAGAACAATGATTTCCAACAGACAGAAAAAGCTATTGAACATTCTTTGATCGAAACAAATGCATTTAGGCTAATTGGCTGTTCCGTGTCCCTGAAAGTGTTTTTCTGCTTTCTTTAAACAGAAGGGACTTCATGAAAATACAGCAAACATTAACCACAGAGTATTCCTTTCATGAACACCAGGGCTGATCACACACACACACACACACACACACACACACACACACCAAACACTTGCACACAAAAACACAACTATGTTTAACTATATTTGTGAAGACAATTGATTCCCATTCAAAATCCTACTTTCCCTATCCCTAACCTTAACCATAAACACCAACTCCTAACCTTAACCTTAAACTTAACCTCTAACCCTAATTCTAACCCCAAACCTAAGCTTAAAATGTCCTCACTTCTCAGAATTTGTGTTGGTTTACTATTCTTGTGAAGACTTTCTGGTACTCACAAGTATAGTAAAATGTGTACACACACACACGCACACACACACACACACACACACACACACACACACAGCTATTCCTTCCATTACATATGGACTCCCTCAATAATTCTATGGTCGTGTCCTGCTGCAGTGTAATGTTTGGCATCATGCAAGCGACATGAATTATGGAAGGTCCTGAGGGAGTACCAATACGGATGCCTGACTATAATAAAGGTGTGCTTTCTCAAAAACGCCGGCGAACAAACCACTCGCTCAGCTCCGAACAAATACTCAAACATCTGAAAACACTCGTTGGTGTGTGTGCACGGATCACAAGGTAGTGTGTGTATTGTTGACAGAGCGGGAGGTCCTCTATGTCTGAGACAGTGTTGTGTGACTGCATCTGTGCATGGCGTACGTGTGGTGTGTGTAAGGCCGCGTCCCCCCCCGTCTGTGTTTGGTAAGGTTACGCGTTCTTCTTGGTAAACAACAGACAAAGAGCAACTCATCTCATGGCTGATCTCGGGCGGATTGCTAACACGATTACACAATCGCACAGCTATCGCCGCTAACTCAATGAACAAAGAAAGAAGAATCACGTTGAGGATATTTGGCTGTATTCGCTTTAATAAACAGAGGCTGGCTTTGCAGAATGAATCGTCTGTTGCTTTCCAGCTGATTCAATCACACAACAGTTATTCTGCTTGTTCTAGATAGTTCAAAGGATAACGCAAGAAGGGGAATCCTCAACTAATCAATGTTACACAGGAAAGTTCTATAACATTCTAAGTCTGTCTGAGATGGATTAAATGGTTCAGAAAATGAAACTATCACGTTTTGAAATGACTTGATAAGATTCTGTTGGTCTTTAATACACACAGTTGAAGTCGGAGGTTTACATACACTTAGGTCGGAGTCATTAAAACTCGTTTTTCAACCTCTCCACAAATTTCTTGTTAACAAACTATAGTTTTGGCACGTCGGTTAGGACATCTACTTTGTGCGTGACACAAGTAATTTTTCCAACAATTGTTTACAGACAGATTATTTCACTTATAATTCACTGTATCACAATTCCAGTGGGTCAGAAGTTTACATACACTAAGTTGACTGTGCCTTTAAACAGCTTGGAATATTCCAGAAAATGTCATGGCTTTAGAAGCTTCTAATAGGCTAATTGACATCATTTGAGTCAATTGGAGGTGTACCTGTGGATGTATTTCAAGGCCTACCTTCAAAGTGCCTTCAGTGCCTCTTTGCTTGACATCATGGGAATATCAAAAGAAATCAGCCAAGACCTCAGAAAAAAAAATTGTAGACCTCCACAAGTCTGGTTCATCCTTGGGAGCAATTTTCAAACGCCTGAAGGTACCACATTCATCTGTACAAACAATATAAACACCATGGGACCACGCAGCCGTCATACCGCTCAGGAAGGAGACGCGTTCTGTCTCCTAGAGCTGAACGTACTTTGGTGTGAAAAGTGCAAATTAATCCTAGAACAACAGCAAAAGACCTTGTGAAGATGCTGGAGGAAACAAGTACAAAAGTATCTATATATCCACAGAAAATCCACAGTAAAAGAGTCCTATATCGACATAACCTGAAAGGCCGTTCAGCAAGGAAGAACCCACTGCTCCAAAACCACCATAAAAAAGCCAGACTACGGTTTGCAACTACACATGGGGACAAAGATCATACTTTTTGGAGAAATGTCCTCTGGTCTGATGAAACAAAAATAGAACTGTTTGGCCATAATGACCGTTTGGAGTAAAATGGGGGAGGCTTGCAAGCCGAAGAACACCATCCCAACCGTGAAGCACGGGAGTGGCAGCATCATGTTGTGGGGGTGCTTTGCTGCAGGAGGGACTGGTGCACTTCACAAAATTGATGGCATCATGAAGATGGAGAAGTATGTGGATATATTGAAGCAACATCTCAAGACATCAGTCAGGAAGTTAAAGCTTGGTCACAAATGGGTCTTTCAAATGGACAATGACCCCAAGCACACTTTCAAAGTTGTGGCAAAATGGCTTAAGGACAACAAAGTCAAGGTATTGGAGTGGCCATCACAAAGCTCTGACCTCAATCCCATAGAAAATTTGTGGGCAGAACTGAAAAAGCATGTGCAAGCAAGGAGGCCTACAAACCTGACTCCGTTACACCAGCTCTGTCAGGAGGAATGGGCCAAAATTCACCCAACTTATTGTGGGAAGCTTGTGGAAGGCTACCCAAAATGTTTGACCCAAGTTAAACAATTAAAAGGCAATGCTACCAAATACTAATTGAGTGTATGTAAACTTCTGAACCACTGGGAATGTGATGAAGGAAATGAAAACTTAAATAAATCATTCTCTCTACTATTATTCTGACATTTCGCATTCTTAAATTAAAGTGGTGATCCTAACTGACCTAAGACAGGGAATTTTACTAGGATTAAATGTCAGGAATTGTGAAAAACGGAGTTAAATTTATTTGGCTAAGGCGTATGTAAACTTCTGACCTCAACTGTATCCCTCTCCTTCTCTCTCTCTCTCTCTCGCTCTCCCTATTCCCCCTCTCTCTAGGACCCTAAGATTCTGTCTTCGTTCGAGGCAGCGGGGAAGAAAGAGGAGGAGCTGGAGGGATGTGTCATCTGTGTCTGTAGCGGGACCGATCTCGTCAACCTCTCCTTCATGTACATGGTGGCTGACAGCCCAGACACAGCTAGGGTAAATACACAACCTTAACATCATGTTATGACAGCATTGTTACAACGTTCATACCACATCCATACCACATCACACTCTGCCACTGATCCGATCGACCAGGAATGGCACAGCGCAACCATTAAAACTGGCACAGGGCTCATACAACACTATTACAACATGAATACAACATTACTCAACTCTAACAGACCTAGTTAACCCCTACTGTTGCACATGTTGGTAGTGAATCCAGACAATGCTAGGGTAATGCCGTCACGCAGCCAGGGTATCTCTCTGTCCCTCTCGCTCTCCCTCTCTCTCTCTCTCTCTCTCCCTCTCTCCCCGCTAGCCCTTACAGGGGTCATCATGCTAAACATTGCACTCTGGTGGTGACATGGAAAGCTGTGGCTAGCCAGCCAGGATGTTTTAGAGGAGTGTTAGAAGAAATGGGAAGATTTGGAGTTCTCAGTAGACACCTTCTAATTGTCTGATTACTGAAGAAATGAACCGATGTATCAGTGAACAGATGACGCTGAATTGTTTGATGTAGTTGTTTTCGTTGGATTCCTGATAAGGCATATATAAGAGACGGAGCGAGAGATAGCGGGGGGGTTGGTTAACGTGGGGTTTACACTGTAGAAGACGGAATGCCAAATGAATAATAATAAACTACCTAGAGTTGCCATCACCAGCTGAACTTGAAGGTCACACACACTCACCCACACACTAGCACACGCTCATTCATGCTACCTTGTTCTCTTGCTCTCTCGTATACAGACACCAAACACACACACACACACAAACACACCATCTCACACACTCAGCAGGTTAGTTGCAGCAGACCTGAAGAGCTGACACAGTTGTTCACATCAGCACAGCCTGTGAACAATACACACACGATCGTAGTCCAGAGACAAATGGCACGCTGCCTCACGTATTTAAGGGTAATGTGTCCTTTGAAAGAGATGGGAGCCGGACAAGATGTGTTATAGAGAGGAAGAGAGAGAGATGTGTTATAGAGAGGAAGAGAGAGAGGCGAGGGAGATCTGAAATCAACGCTGTTTACACACACACACACACACACACACACACACACACACACACAGGCAGGATGGCTGTGCGCATACATCTGCTGTTTGGTCGTGGCTGCTTTGAAATTAAACAGAGAGAGGAAATTAGACAAACACTGTGAGTGAGGAGAGAACACACACACATAGACACAGTGAAACGGATACGCTGTGAGTAAGTAAACATCCGGACGCGCGTGTGTGTGTGTGCATTGTGTAAGTTCACTACATGGCCAAAAGTATGTGGGCACCTGCTCGTCAAACGTTTCCTTCCAAAATCAGGGATATTGATATGGAGTTGGTCCCTCCTTTGCAGCTATTACAGCCGCCAACCTTGTGGGAAGGCTTTCCACTAGATGTTGGCACATTGCTGTGGGGACTTGCTTCCATTCAGCCACAAGAGCATTAGTGATGTTGGGCGATAAGGCCTGGCTCGCTCTGTGCAGGCCAGTCAAGTTCTTCCAAAACCGATCTCTAGAAACCATTTCTGTATGGACCTCGCTTTGTGCGCGGGGCCATTGTCATGTTGAAGCAGGAAAAGCACAGAATCGTCTATGATGTCATTGTATGTTGTAGCTTTAATATTTCCCTTCACTGGAACTAAGAAGCCTAGCCCGAACCATGAATAACAGCCCCAGACCATTATCCCTCCTCCACCAAACTTTACAGTTGGCACTATGCATTGGGGCAGGTAGCGTTCTCCTGGCAATCTTGATTCGTCTGTCTGACTGCCAGATGGTAAAGTGTGATTCATCACTCCAGAGAACGCATTTCCACTGCTCCAGAGTCCAATGGCGGCGAGCTTAACATCGTTCCAGTCGACGCTCGGCATTGTGCATGGTGATCTTAGGCCTGTGTGCGGCTGCTCAGCCATGGAAACCCATTTCATGAAGCTCCCGACGAACAGCTCTTGTGCTGACGTGTGCTTCCAAAGGCAGTTTGGAACTCACTAGTGAGTGTTACAATATTTGTGCAATATGCGCTTCAGCACCCGGCGTTCCCGTTCTGTGAGCTTGTGTGGTCTACCACTTCGCGGCTGAGCCGTTGTTGCTCCTAGACGTTTCTACCTCACAATAACGCCACTTAAAGTTGACCGAGGCAGCCCTAGCAGGGCAGAAATCTGATGAGCAGACTTGTTGGAAAGGTAGCATCCTATGACTGTGCCATGTTGAAAGTCACTGAGCTCTTCAGTAAGGCCATTCTGCTGCCATTGTTTAGCTATGGAGATTGCATGGCTGTGTGCTCTATTTTATACACCTGTGAGCAACGGGTGTGGATGAAATAGCTGAATCCCCTCATTTGAAGGGGTGTCCACATACTTTTGGATATATAGTGTATGTATGTGTGAACACTTGTGTTTGTTTGTTTCTTTCTTTCTCTGTTTGTTTGCAGAAGTGGACGGAGGGTTTGAGGTCAGTGATCCACAATTTCAGAGCCAATAACGTCTGTCCTATGACCTGCCTCAAGAAACAGTGAGTAGACACCCATTCAAAAAGCCTATTTTCCTTAACTCCTAAACCTAACTCGAACCCTTAACCCCTAACCCTAACTCCTAAACCTAACCGTAATAGTAACCCTAAACCTAACCCCTGAGCCTAAAATTGCCTTTTTCCTTGTAGGGACCGGCTAAATGCCCCCACTTGTCTTAATTTTCCTTGTTTTACTAGAGAAAACCCCCCCAAAAACACACACACACACACACACAAACACACACCTCAATATGTGTCGTCTCTCCTCTTCTTTTTTTTTTAGTTGGATGAGGATGTGCTTTCTGACCAATGTGAACGGCAAGATCCCAGTGAGAACGTAAGAGACACTTCGGTTGGTAATGACATTTATCAGTCATTTGAGTTCATCCAATGGGCGTTTATGACGACGGCTGACCTCGCTCTGTTTCAGCATCACACGGACATTTGCATCTGGGAAAACAGAGAAAGGAATCTTTCAGGCTCTGAAGGAACTGGGGCTGCCTAGCGGGAAGGTAAATTGGATGTTTTGCACGGTGCCCCCTTTTTTGCTGTGATTCTGTCGTCGGATCTCCCTTCCGTTTGCCACTCTGTTCCTCCCCTGGTGTAAACACGTGTCACGCCGTTCTCTCCCTCAGAACGATGAGATAGAACACGCAGCGTTCCCCTTCGACATCTTCTATGCCCTGACTCAGAAGATCTGCCCTCGTACTGACATCGAGGAACTCTTCAAGAAAATGTGAGTGGTCACCAACTCCACTCCCCCAGACCTCTTCTGCTTGCTCTACTCTCCCCTCTCCATGATCTAACCTTGCTCTACTCTAGGAAGCTAACGGCACCATAAATGCTAGTCGCATCTGAGTGTACAGTAAGGGTAGGAGTAACAAGGTCTTACACTGGTTGAGAAGACATCTTGTCAACGTCAAAACTGGTTGTAAATATGTGTTTTCAACCAGTTTTGCTCACTGGTCAGGCGTTTACAGCACAACATCTATATAGCATTTTATTGCTATGTGTTTTTCCAGCATGGTCCCAACAGTGATACTTGTAGTGAAGAGGTATTTAGTAACAGTTTGGGTTGATAACTGTAGTGTGTATATACTGTTTATGTGAATGACAGGAGATAGAGAGTGTTGTTCTACGGTGCATTCGGAAAGTATTCAGACTCCTTTTTTGAAATTTTGTTACGTTACAGCCTTATTCTGAAATGGATGAAATAGAAAAATGTCCCCATCAATCTACACACAACAACCCACAATGGCAAAGCTTATTTACATAAGTATTCAGACCCTTTGCTATGAGACTCGAAATTGAGCTTTTTTTGAGTTCAGTTGATTGGACATGATTTGGAAAGGCACGGTCTATATAAGCCCCCACAGTTGACAGTGCATGTCAGAGCAGTGACCAAGAACTCGATGGTCGCTCTGACAGAGCTCCAGAGTTCCACTGTGGAGATGAGAGAACCTTCCAGAAGGACAGCCATATCTGCAGCAATCCACCAATCAGGCCTTTATGGTAGAGTGGTCAGACGGAAGCCACTCCTCAGTAAAAGGCACTTGACAGCCCACTTGGAGTTTGCCGAAATGCACTTAAAGCACTCTCAGACCATGAGAAACAAGATTCTCTGGTCTGATGAAACCAAGATTGAAGTCTTTGGCCTGTATGCCAAGCGTTACGTCTGGAGGAAACCTGGCACCATCACTACGGTGAAGCATGGTGGTGGCAGCATCATACTGTGGGAATGTTTTTCAGCAGCAGGGACTGGGAGACTAGTCAGGATTGAGGGAAAGATGAACAGAGCAAAGTACAGAGAGATCCTTGATGAAAACCTGCTCCAGAGCACTCAGGAGCTCTGAGTGGGCGAAGGTTCACCTTCCAACAGGACAATGACCCTAAGCACACAGCCAAGACAACGCAGGAGTGGCTTCGGGTCAAATCTCTGAATGTCCTTGGAGTTATCCAGCCAAAACCCAATCGAACATCTCTGGAGAGACCTGAAAATAACTGTGCAGTGACACTCCCCATCCAACCTGACAGAGCTTGAGAGGATCTGCAGACAAGAATGGGAGAAAGTCCCCAAATACAGGGTGTGTCAAGCTTCATAACCAAGAAGACTCGAGGCTGTAATCGCTGCCAAAAGAGCTTCAACAAAGTACTGAGTAAAGGTTCTGAATGTGATATTACTTTTTTTTAAATATATTTGCAAACGATGTTAAATGTTTTATTTGCTTTGTCATTATGGGGTATTTTGTGTAGATTAATGAGGATTCTTTTTTTTGCCCCTCCATTTTAGAACAAGGCTGTAACGTAACAAAATGTGGGAAAAGTCAAGTGCTCTGAATGCCTCCCGAATGCACTGTCTGTTGGTGCTTTGTTTGAGAGATCAAATTTCTTAGACGGCCTACAGCTGCTCTACTAACAACCCCCGGACAACCTAATCTGCTTAATCAGGGACACTTTAACACGTTTCTTTTAAATGTTTGACCAGTGGTGATGTTAACATGTTTCTAGAATGTTCTTATGAAAGTGTAACATGACAGTGCTCTATTTTTACCCTTAAAGAAAAAAACTTCTGCTTTCTAGTTACTGACTGACTGAGAGGGTTTTTAAGAATCCTAACATTTTGTCTTTCTAATGAATTCCTTTGCAGCAATGGGGACAAAAGTGATTTTTTAAACGTAGACCAGTTAGTCAGCTTTCTGAATGAAGTAAGCTCTTTATCATTCATTAACTTCACTGTGTGACTGCTTGACCCCCTCCCCTCTCACCTGGCACAGGGTAGAAGTTGCCCTTAGGCACAGATCTAGGATCAGTTTGCATTTGGGGGATAAGAATGCAAGACTGACCTTAAATCATTGTCTAGGGATAATTTCATCCTGACCCTCTAAGCTGCACGCCCCCCACCCCCCTGCATACTTGTGACTGATTGTGTAACCCTGGCGACCTGGGGAGGGAGGGGCTCCCTGTTCGGCCATCCTTGCCTGTTTGTCTGTCTGTCTCTGCTAGTTGTCTCTGCTTTGGCTGAAAAACATACCTGCTTCCACTTCTACCTTCTGTACGTGTGCCTGCTTCTCTTTCCCTGTGTGCAACACCGAGTAGACTCCGAGTAGTACAAAGGCTCTGGAAAAATGTGTTCCCTTCTGCTTTAGTGGCCAGTGGTGTTGTCATGTGTCTCGTCTTGTAAGACCACACCCGTTAGCTCCCTACTTCTAACGACACACACACACACACACACACACACACACACACACACACACACACACACCTCTTCTCCCCACCTCATTGCAGTCGCTCTGTACCAGTAACCAGGCTTTTTGGTTTTCATTGTCACTTGTCAACACCCACAAATAAAAGATGTGTTTGTACCAGATAGTACTATATCCATTGTCACTGTGTCAGTGTAAGGTGTCAACCCGCATTTAGTTTGTAAGTGTCAGCTGTGTGTGTGTGTGTGTGTGTGTGTGTGTGTGTTTTAATTGCTGTCTCTTGCCATAATGGTCCCGATCCTAACCTGAGAAATTGAACAGAGGTGGTTCGTTAAAGCAACCTGCGCATGATGTGTAGTTTAACCCTTGCGTAAGACCTGAAAACTGGCGCTAGCTTCACGAGCTAATTAGATCAGCGGGATAAAATCGTTTTAAGACACCCGGGTTCAACTCAGTTGGTCACATGACTTGTGCACGTCAAGTTTCTCGACAGTAGCTTAAAACCATAAACGCGTTTCTGCGAAGTTTTGCCGAAGTCAGGCATTAGTATTCATGGGTAGATCTGCGCAGAAGCTCGAGTTCCATGCACATTTCTCAAGTTAGGAATGGGTCCCAATGTTCTTAGTGTGCAGTGACGTGTGCGCTTGTGAGTGAGACGGTCTTCTGTGTCATTGCGTTCTCCAGAACCAGCGTGACCCGCGGCTAAATGAGATCCTGTTCCCCTTCTACGACCCTAAACGAGCCATGCAGATCATCGAGAAGTACGAGAGAGACCCCGACCTCAAGAAGAAAGGTGAGAGAGTGGGATGGCTGGAGAGAGAGGGAAGTGCACTGCTGCCCTCTTCTGGTGAATAACAAAAGAGCACACCGCCCTCATACTAATGTACCCACATGTGGTTGTGTGAGAGTTGAGGAAAAATGAAGTCGAAGAGTGTATGTTAAACGGACACTCTTAGACAATCGCTTACTCCCTCCTCCCCCACTGCTCCTCCCCCTCCTCTCCCCTCCCCCTCCTCTCCCCTCCACCTCTGCTCCTCTCCCTCCTCTCCCTCTGCTCCTCACCCGTCACCCTCTGCTCCTCCCCCTCCTCTCCCCCAGGCCGTATGTCCAGCGATGGCTTCTGCAGGTACCTGATGTCAGATGAGAATGCCCCGGTGTTCCTGGACTGTCTGGAGCTGTACCAGGACATGGAGCAGCCTCTGGCCCACTACTTCATTGCCTCGTCCCACAACACCTACCTGAATGGGAGGCAGTTCGGAGGGAAGTCCTCCGTGGAGATGTACAGACAGGTGCTGCTCTCCGGCTGCAGGTAGGGGTGGAGAGGGTGTGTGTGTGTGTGTGTGTGTGTGTGTGTGTGTGTGTTTTATATAATGTGTGTAAACTGCTTTTGTATTTGTGTCAGGTGTGTAGAACTGGACTGCTGGGATGGGAAAGGAGAAGACCAGGAGCCTATCATCACTCATGGCAAGGCCATGTGTACTGACATCCTCTTCAAGGTACATACACAGACTCATGCATGCACGCACACTCACATTCACACACACACACACACACACACACACACACACACACACACACTCACTCCAAGAATGGAGACGATTAGTCAGAATGTTGTATTCATTACGTATGGCAAGTCTGCCCTCTTGTGTTGATAGATTGATACTGCATCTGATTGCAACCTGCAGCTCCATTCGAAAGTTACACTGTAGTTATTGATCAGACACTCGCATCCAGAGAGACTTAAGGAGAATGATCAGTAATGGATCCAGGGCGATTTTCAACATCAATCCCCATGTTGTTGTTTCCCCCGTCATAAAGGACGTGATCTCAGCCATCAGGGAAACTGCCTTTGTGACGTCTGAGTATCCCGTGATCCTGTCATTTGAAAACCACTGCAGGTAGGATTTCGTAGTGATCCAGAATATTTTTTTGACAACTTTGCACATGGCAATGTTATCATTTATTCCTGTACATCTGATCAAAATGACATGTAACTATTATATCATTTGATTTAATGGCGGTAACAACAACAACAACAACATCCTGTGTGTTTCAGTAAACCGCAGCAGTATAAGATGGCTCGCTATTGTGAGGAGATCTTTGGAGAATACCTACTGAGGCATCCCCTTGAGGGATTCCCTGTGAGTCCACCTTCTAGCACACTATATATCTATCTGTTTCTTATCTACAGTGTCCATATCTGTATCTGTACCGTGTCTGACAGTTGAGGATGACTGGACATGGTAAACAATGTGGATGTAATATTTCCATGCTACAGAAAATGAACCATTTACTGGAAATGTCTTGAGTCATTTTTTTCTATTTTTTAAACAACAACAAAATAAACGTAATGTTTGCTCTTGTTGCCAGGTTGAGGCGGGTCGTCCCTTGCCTTCTCCCAACGACCTCAAACGCAAAATCCTCATCAAAAACAAACGCTTGAAACCCGAGGTGGAACAGAGTACGTTGACAGCGACAGTCTCATCTTTCACATGACTGTTAACTTCATGCAAAGATTAATTTTATATCCCTTAGTTTCACACAGATGTCGCTACTGCTGGACCTGCCTGTTCTGAGTCATTCTGCGTGTTGTTTTTGCATTGACTTACACTATGCTGAGTTGTGTTGTTGCGTGTGTGTGTGTGTGTGTGTTCTGCAGAGCAGTTAGAGTCTTTTAAGAAGCACATGGAGGCAGGAGAGACCAACACACCAGCCATCTTACTTGGAGCAGAGACAGAGGAAGATGTGGAGAACGGTGAGTGTGTGTGTGTGTGTGTATGCCTGTTCTTCTCCTTTTTATGCTGGTGTGTGGTCACTTTGGATGCTGAGATATTCAGGCAATTATGAGTCGGTTGACTGGAGTAGGTGTGTGTCTTTTGACCAGTGTTGTTCCTATATCTAGAACCTGAAGGGTTCTTCGGCTGTCCCTATAGGAGAGAACCTTTTGAAGAACCCTTTTTGGTTCCAGGTAGAATCCTTTTGGTTCCAGGTAGAATCCTTTTGGTTCCAGGTAGAAACCTCTCGGGTTGTATGTAGAGCCCTTTCCACGGAGGGTTTTTACATGGAACCCAAAGGGGTTCTACCTGGAACCAAAAGGATTCTACCTGGAACCAAAAGGGTTCTACCTGGAACCAAAAATATTTTTCCTGTGGAGACAGCTGAAGAACCATTTTGGAACCCTTCATTTTCTAAGAGTGTAGACATAAGCTGCCGCTTAGGAAGTCAACGGGGGTCTCAGCTTGCCGTTGGTTAGGATAGCAGAAATACACAGTGTGCAATTTTGAAATGTGTTAGTGCATCAGCAGCATTTCTCTTGTTATGTCAGTCACTGACAGTCACTCAATTAGCCCACGTCAGCTAACATTTTATAGATTGTAAGCTATTTTTTTTCAGTCTTGCCAGCTATCTAAACCTTCTAGTAATCATGGTTGAATACTGACCAGGCACGCAAGGCACAAACCCAGTGGCCCTGACCTCCAGGGTGCCCCCATTCAGATATTATATGAATGTCACATAAGCCATGGCAGAATGTGGAGAATTGCAGGACATTCACTTTTAAAGCTTCACATTTTTCTCTCCGGGGGGGGCTGTTTTGAACCGTCGTGTGTTGGAGGGTAACAGTGTGTTCCTGTATCTGTAGCTCTAGGTGACGTGAAGGATGTGATTCCTGACTTGAAGACGTGTACATCAGAGGAACCTAGTGAAGAGAACAGCCTCAGCACCAGTGTCAGTGTCAGCGACAGTGTGAACAAAGACGGAGAGGAGAGGGAGGGGGACAACAGCATCAAAAAGGTAGACATTTTGTGAATATAATTTTTTATTTATTTTTTAGCTAAGACTTTGTAACCTATGAACCCCCCAAAAAAGAGTCTCTGTGTTCAGTTGTGTGTTCAGGTGATGACTGAGATACATTATGTACACGTCGTGTAGATATACTGGAGTATATTTTGGTCTGTAGTACAGTGCCTACGTAACGTAATCACAGCCCTTGACTTTTCCACTTTCCGTTGTGTTACAAAGTGGATTTAATTGTAATTGTTTGTCAACAATCTACACAAAATACTCTGTCAAAGTGGAATAATTTTTTATTTAATTAATGGCTAATAAAGCACTAATATATTGATTAGATAAGTATTCAAACCCCTGAGTCAATAAATGTTTGGCAGTGATTACAGCTGTGAGTCTTTCTGGGTAAATATCTGAAGAACTTTGCAAACCTGTGTTGTACAATATTTGCCCATTATTCTTTTTTACATTCTTCAAGCTCTGTCGAGTTGGTTGTTGATCATTGCTGGACAGCCATTTTCATGTCTTGCTATAGATTTTCAAGCAGATTTAAGTCAAATCTGTAACTAGGCCACTCGGGAACATTCAATGTCATCTTGGTAAGTAAACTCCAGTTTCTACGCTATGGTTCAAAGTTTGGGGTCACTTAGAAAGGTCCTTGTTTTTGAAAGAAAGCAACTTTTTTTGTCCATTAAAATAACATCAAGTTGATCAGAAATACAGTGTAGACATTGTTAATGTTGTAAAATGACTGTTGTAGCTGGAAACTGTTTTGTGTGTAAAGTGGGAGATTTGTACAAGGTAAAAGGGATCTTGAAGAAGGAAGGCTATCACTCAATTTGGCAACGCCATGCCGTACCCTGTGGACGGCGCTTAATTGGAGACAATTTCCTGCTACAACAGGACAATGACCCAAAGCACAGCTCCACGCTATGCAAGAACTATTTAGGGAAGAAGCAGTCAGCTGGTATTCTCTATATAATGGAGTGGCCAGCACAGTCACCGGATCTTAACCTTATTGAGCTGTTGTAGGAGCATCTTGACCATATGGTATGTAAGAAGTGACCATCAAACCAAATCAATTTGTGGGAGGTCTCTCTTCAGGTTACCTCAACAAATTGACAACAAGAATGCCAACGGTCTGCAAGGCTGTAATTGCTACAAATGTAGGATTATTTGCCGAAAGCAAAGTTTGAAGGACACAATTATTATTTCAGTTAAAAATCATTATTTATAACCTTGCCAACGTCTTGACTATATTTCCTATTCATTTTGCAACTCATTTCATGTAAGGACATTTCTAAGTGACCCAAACGTTTGAACAGTATTTGGCCAAGCATTATAGGTTATTGTCCTGCTGAAAGTTGGATTTGTCTCCCAGTGTCTGGTGGAAAGCAGACTGAATCAGGTTTTCCTCTCGGATTATTCCTGTGCTTAGCTCCATTCTGTTTCTTTTTATCCTAAAAAAAAAACTCCCTTGTCCTTGCAGATGACAAGCATACCCATAACATGATAAAGCCACCACCATGCTTGAAAATATGAAGTGTGATACTCAGGGATGTGTTGGATTTGCCCCAAACATAATGCTTTGAATTCAGGACAAAAATGTCATTTCTTTGCCACATTTGTTTGCAGTTTTACTTGAGTGCCTTGTTGCAAACAGGATGTTTTGGAATATGTTTATTCTGTACAGGCTTGCTTCTTTTCACTCTGTCAGTTATTTGTAAAAGATATACAGTACCAGTCAAAAGTATGGACACACCTACTCATTCAAGGGTTTTTCTATATTTTTACTATTTTCAACATTGAAGAATGAAATAGCACATAATGTAGTAAACAAAAAGTGTAAAACAAATCAAAAATGTATTTTCTATTTGAGATTCTTCAAATTAGCCACCCATTGCCTTGAGCTTTGCTCACTCTTGGCATTCTCTCAACCAGCTTCATGAGGTAGTCACCTGGATTGCATTTCAATTAACAGGTGTCCCTTAAGTTCATTTGTGGAATTTCTTTCCTTAATGTGTTAAAGCCAATCAGTTGTGTTGTGACAAGGTAGGGGTGGTATACAGAAGATAGCTCTATTTGTTAAAAAACCAAGTCCATATTATGGCAAGAACAGCTCAAATAAGCAAAGATAAACGACAGTCCACCATTACTTTAAGACATGAAGGTAGGTCAATGAAGTACAAAAACCATCAAGCGCTATGATGAAACTGGCTCTCATGAGGACCGTCACAGGAAAGGAAGACCCAGAGTTACCTCTGCTGCAGAGGATAAGTTCATTAGAGTTACCAGCCTCAGAAATTGCAGCCCAAATAAATGCTAAGTAACAGACACATCTCAACATCAACTGTTCAGAGGAGACTGCGTGAATCAGGCCTTCATGGTTTAATTGCTGCAAAGAAACCACTACTATAGGGGCACCAATAAGAAGAAGAGACTTGCTTGGGCCAAGAAACACGAGCAATGGACATTAGACCAGTGGAAATCTGTCCTTTTGAGTTTTTTAGTTCGAGACGCAGAGTAGGAAAACTGATTATCTCCGCATCTGTGGGCCCCACCGTGAAGCATGGAAGAGGTGTGATGGTGTGGGGGTGCTTTGCTGGTGACACTGTCGACAATTTATTTCGAATTCAAGGCACATTTGTACCGTGTATATGTATATATATATATTTTTTTTCGTATCCACTTTGACGTTATGGGGTATTATCTGTAGATCGGTGACACAAAATCTAAATTGAATAAATGTTATTCAGGCTGTAACACAGCAAAACCTGGAAAAGTCAAGGGATGTGAATACTTTCTGAAGGCCCTGTATCTTTAAGCAATGAGGCCCGAAGGGGTGTGGTATATTAGATAATATGCCACGGCTAAGTGCTGTTCTTACGCACGACGCAAGGTGGAGTGCCTGGATGACAGCCCTTCACCGTGGTACGTTGGCCATATACCACCAACCCCAAGGTGCCTTATTGCTATGATAAACTGGTTACCAGCATAAATAGAACAGTAAACGAGGTATGTATGTGTCAACCCATGGCGCAGCGTGTTTCACCATGGTTTATAATTGACTATTGTTGTGTGTTCAGGTGGTGGAGGAGGATCCAACAGAGATGTCTGAGGCCACAGAAGCAACAGACGCCACAGACATCTCCGAGGCGTCTGAGGATAACAACAACAAGAAGGTGTGCGAGTCGGTTCAGCTGCCCCCCTTCTCTCTCTTTACTAACCTCTCCCTTACCGTGGAGCGTGTCGCCTTCTCTCTAACCTGTAGCTTTTGTAAAGCTCTTTCTCTGGACAGGGAATGCATGTATTGATCACGAGAGTGTAACTGGCGTTGTGCTTTATAATGACTTCATTTTATAGTCAGACTCGAGGCTTCCCTGTGTACATAGTGGGGACTGGGAGACAACAGAGATGTGTGTTAGCGTGTAAAACGGCTGCGTGTTTTCTGCTCCTGTGTAGACTGGCGAGACGACGGATGACGAGGAGGCTCTGATTGCCTCGTACACGTACGTAGGAGCCACCACCAACATCCACCCCTACCTCTCTGCCATGGTCAACTACGCACAGCCTGTCAAGTTCCAGAGCTTCGACGTCGCAGAAGGTAGTCTCCAATTCCGGTTATGCTGAATCAATTGGTTTTGTGTGTTTTGCCGTGGTCAACTTAAAGCTTTTTGTAGAACTTCCAGAGCTATGCGGGTTAGTTGGAGTATGGCGCTTTTCAGATGCTCTCTCGCTCTCTCTCTTTTTCTCTTCCCTTATCTCTCTCTTTTTCTCTCTCTTGCCCTCTCTCTCTCTTTCTCTCTTCCCTTCTCTCTCTTTCTCTCTCTCTTGCCCTCTCTCGCTCTCGCTCTCTCTCTTTTCCTTTCTCTCTCTCTCTCTCTTTTCCTTTCTCTCTCTCTCTCTCTCTCTTTTCCTTTCTCTCTCTCTCTCTCTCTCTTTTCCATTCTCTCTCTCTCTCTTTTCTCTCTCTCTTCTCTCTCTCTCTTTTCCATTCTCTCTTTCTTCTCTCTCTCTCTCTCTCTTTTCCATTCTCTCTCTCTCTCTCTTCCTTTCTCTCTCTCTCTTTTCCATTCTCTCTCTCTCTCTCTCTCTCTCTCTCTC
>NC_056433.1:36124953-36189953 GCF_018296145.1 Oncorhynchus tshawytscha | reverse complement strand
TATTTTTTTTCAAATGGCAAAACTGAAAACACGAAGTAAACCGAACTCTTCGGTCCTTTTAAAAAAACCTGCTTCCGGGTCAAATATTGCGTGCTATAGCTTGGGAAATAAATACACGTGACTCTGGAGAACAACATAAAGAAGTTAAATCCCCTTTGTGTTTTGTTTTCCTCGCCACGATACCGACGAGTATCGCGATGCCCGGTATCGTCCCGGCCCTAGTATAGTCCAGCTTATTGATGAATCTCCTGTCTTCTCCCTAGCCATCGTGGACGCCCTGTCGGACCCAAAGAAGTTCCTGTCCATAGCAGAGAAGAGAGCGGACCAGATGAGAGCTCTGGGGATTGAAACGGTACCGACACCTGTTTGATCCGTCACTATTGATTCTGTTAGCCTCGTACTGTATACACACTGTAGCCAGCTGTTCCATTCTTGGCTACAGCGCACACAGTACATCGTCACTGTGTGGGATATGTCTTATGTTGGCGTATGTTGAATTGCTTTGGCTACTGGTTTAGTAGCTACCGAGTTCTGTCACTTGTAAGGTCCCTGGATAAGAAAATGTTCTTAGGGGTGAGTCAGGTGAAAAGGTCAAATATCACTCAATCTCGACATCTATATGGAAATGCAATACTGACTTTTTTGCAAAGTGCGTGAGAAAGATTTCCATCCATGGTCCTGAGACGGTCTCTCTGCCGCTCTCTCTGCCCCTCCCTCCTTTTCTCTCCTCTCTCCTCTCTCCAGAGTGACATAGCGGACGTACCAAACGAGAGTTCGAAGAACGACAAGAAAGGGAAGGTGAACGCCAACGTGAAGACCAACGTCACGCCACAGACCAGCTCGGACCCGGCTCAGTCCTCTAAGTCTGCCCAGAACAACACCACGGAGACCAAGAAGGGTACGACACACACACACAGATACATACATGCACACAGATACACACATACACACACACACATGCACACACATACACACACACACATGCACACACACAATCTGAGACCTAGCATTGGTACAATTGAGACGTTTTCCATTTCTCTCGTTTGTAGATACAAACACCCTCGTGCCGCATGTGAACATTGATGACTTGAAACAGATGAAGGTAAGACCTCTACTCATAACCCTCACAGTTCCGGTGGTTTCCACAGCACCTTTCCTAGTGGTTCTGCGGTTTGATAGTTTCTCATCAGCTCGTGGTCCTGCAGGAGAAACAGAGGGGGGGGGCAGCACTGTCATTCCTCACACAGTCTGTGTCTTTTAGCTCGCTGTCCTTTTGATTTAGCCAGTTCAGTCTGGCTCCAATAATCCGTTTTTCCTCTCCTCAGACGTACCTTAAACTGACTAAGAAGCAGCAGAAAGATCTGAACTCTTTAAAGAAGAAGCACGCCAAGGTGGGTTGATGTTTTAGGAAGCTCTTCTGTTGACAGATCCCGGAGCGAAGACGAGGACAGATCGTTCATTCTGAGGTCCACACATTGATGGAGAGAGAGAGGTCCTTTCTTTTCATCATTCACTGTTGCCTGACCCCTGCCCCCACAAACACACACACATTCATACACGTACACACGCACACACACAGCATCATGTAGCCTAAGATGGACAGTGTTTCTCTTTGATCTCACCAGAGACTTGCTAAGATGACCCCCCCTCTCTCACACACACACACACACACACACTAGCTAGACTTCAATCACTAATACCTCTGTCCTTATGAAATCCCGTCTCATGCAACAGCCTGTGTGTTTAAAAAATATATATTTTGGTTCGTACACAAGAGATGAACTCTTGTAGGGTTTACCATAGCAACCAGTCTGCCGTCTTTGCCTGTTCTGTTGCATAACAGTTATGACACTGACTGATGTTTTACAACACATGTACCCAGTAGTTTCATATGTTCTACTGATGTTTTACAACACATGTACCCAGTAGTTTCATATGTTCTACTGATGTTTTACAACACATGTACCCAGTAGTTTCATATGTTCTACTGATGTTTTACAACACATGTACCCAGTAGTTTCATATGTTCTACTGATGTTTTACAACACATGTACCCAGTAGTTTCATATGTTCTACTGATGTTTTACAACACATGTACCCAGTAGTTTCATATGTTCTACTGATGTTTTTTACCCAATGTTCACATGTACCCAGTAGTTTCATATGTTCTACTGATGTTTTACAACACATGTTAGTTTCATATGTTCTACTGATGTTTTACAACACATGTACCCAGTAGTTTCATATGTTCTACTGATGTTTTACAACACATGTACCCAGTAGTTTCATATGCTGTACATGTTTTACAACACATGTACCCAGTAGTTTCATATGTTCTACTGATGTTTTACATAGTTTCATATGTTCTACTGATGTTTTACAACACATGTACCCATAGTTTCATATGTTCTACTGATGTTTTACAACACATGTACCCAGTAGTTTCATATGTTCTACTGATGTTTTACAACACATGTACCCAGTAGTTTCATATGTTCTACTGATGTTTTACAACACATGTACCCAGTAGTTTCATATGTTCTACTGATGTTTTACAACACATGTACCCAGTAGTTTCATATGTTCTACTGATGTTTTACAACACATGTACCCAGTAGTTTCATATGCTGTACTGATGTTTTACAACACATGTACCCAGTAGTTTCATATGCTGTACTGATGTTGTGTTAGTCCTCAGCTATATGGTCTGGCTGACTGCAATGCTAAATGACTTGATTAAGAAAGGTTGGGCCAAGCTATCTTAGTTCTGATATCGTCATTAATATGTGGCATTTCGTCTCAGGACTGCACCATCATGCAGAAGTCCCACTGCACCCAGGTGGACAAGATGATCGCTCTGCACGACAAGGAGAAGCAGACACAGGAGAAGCTGCTGGAGAAGGCCATCAAGAAACGAGGGTAAATATCAGGACCTGAAAGACCAGTCAATCAGTCAGTCAGTCAACCAATCAATGATAATGAAAGGCTGAAAGAGACATTGAAGTTAAACATTCGTTCTGGGATGTCTAGCACCAGCACAACGCCATTAGGCGTGAATTATTCTCTCGTGGACAGACTATGTCAATTGAGCATCAGACCAAATCCTGTGAGTTTTTTTTGTTCTGGGTTCAACCGAGATCAGTTGTGGATATGTTCTACCATGTCTCACCTACCATGTGTTCTACCATGTCTCACCTACCATGTGTTCTACCATGTCTCACCTACCATGTGTTCTACCATGTCTCACCTAGCTAACAAGTCTGTTTCTGTCGTCCCTACAGAGAAAACAACTGTCTGGAGTTGAAGAAGGAGACTGAGAGTAAAGTGGAGAACCTGACCACAGACCACAAGGCCAAGGTAACCGTGCAATGTCCGTCGTACAAACATCTCAGAGAGCAGTGGAAGAAAGTGAATCAGTTTCACTCTAGTTCTCCCTCATTGGAATGTATATGATTGTACTGCTGGGTTTATGTTGTTGGACATCACAGAGTGTTTAGTGTGTAGTGTTTAAGTAACGTGCTTATTACAGGAGAAGGACATTACAGCCTAGCACACTAAGGAGCGGTCAGAGGTGATATAATGTATACGTGTTTAGGGTGTAAGTGTGTATCCTGTGGCCTACAGGTGAAGGACATCACAGCCCAACACACTAAGGAGTGGTCAGAGATGATCAACTCCCACAGCAGTATTGAGCAGGATATGAAGGACATCCACGTGGTCCAGCAGTGTGAAAACCTCAAGAAACTACTGAGTGGAGTCCAGGAACAACAGACTCTCTCGCTCAAACTGATCCACGAACGGTGAGAGAGAGAAAGAGAGAGGCGCACACATATGGGCAAGGCGCACAAAGTAAACACTGAATCTCAAACTGGTCCACGACCTGTAGCACACAGCCAGAACAACTGACCCTACTGCTCAAACCGGGAAATTCTGAGATTTGGCTTGGGACACCACGCATGCATTATTTTATAGGCGTGATGTCCTTGAGTGTCTTAATTATCTGACATGTGAACCCATCTTGGGCACTTTGAGCTGTGAGTTTGCCCTGTCAGGTGTACTTGATGAGGTTCCTTACCAGGCCTTGCTTGTTGTCTCATTCCCTCTCAGGCAGAGCAAGGAGATGCGGGCCAACCAGGCCAAGACGTCCATGGAGAACAGCAAGGCCATCAGCCAGGACAAGACCATCAAGAACAAGGCCGAGAGGGAGAGGTGGGTCACGCTGCCGCGCCAACTAATCACTCACCGACGTATACTGCATGGAGAATATACAGGGAACTGCCAAAATAAAGGAAACGCCGACATAGTGTCTGAACCTTTTCACGCGCTCCAACAAACGGAGGTGATCATTCTACAGTGGTCCCTGGCGCGTCGGATTAGAACACTTATTTAGAAGGTCCAGTTTCGACTGACGCAGCAGTCAGCGTTTCAACTAGCCACACTGTTTGCGCAAACACCAGTCTCAACGACAACAGTGAAGAGGCGGCTCCGGGATGCTGACCTTCTAGGCAGAGTTCATCTGTCCAGTGTCTTTTTATGTCCAGTGTGTCTTTTTATTAGCCATTCTGAGATATGGCTTTTTCTTTGCAACTCTGCCTAAAAGGCCAGCATCTCGGAGTCGCCTCTTCACTGTTGACGTTGAGACTGGTGTTTTGCGGGTACTATTTAATGAAGCTGCCAGTTGAGGACTTGCGAGGTGTCTGTGTGTGGGCGGGGGGGGATATATTTCAACTGACTTATTTCCTTATATGAACTGTAACTCAGTAAAAATCTTTGACATTGTTGCATGTTGCGTTTTATATTTTTGTTCATTGTACTTTGTATCCCTCGTTTACTCAAGCGTTTCCATTATTTTGAGCAAATACCTGTAGGTTATGTCAGGATGAATATATACTATGTAGGTCTTACGCATCCCCCATGAACACCCCTTAAAGATGGAGTCCTTAACGGTGAACCTGCCCACGTCCTGTTGTGATATTACAACAACAACAAAGAAGTTACGACCAACGCGGTTTTTTTCTTCTCCCTCGGACGTCATTGCGCACGCGATAAAACAGCAGCATATGTACTGCAGTCTTCTTCTTCTTCTTTTTTGTTGCCCAACGCTCCTCCAGTGCTCCCCACCTCTGCTTTGTCAACAAAACAATAACCACTGCCGTGGGGCGGACAGTGGCGATGTTTCCCCCTACTGTGGGTTCCATCTTTAATATCCTTTTTACTGCAGTGGGGCTAAATCAGGGTCACACAAAGTGTTTCTTGGTAGTCTTAAACACATCTACTTTGAAAACAAAGTATACACCTCACACACATGGTTATGGTGGTTAAAAAAAAGAAGGCACATGTACCACGTCAGATATAGAGTTGAAATGTATTCAATTATGAGTTTGCATCCCAATGTTACACTTTATATACATCACAGAAGACTGAGATATAACAAAAGCGTTTTCTGCGTTTAAAAAAAGTGTGTTTATTAATTATGAAATTATAAAATGTGTTAATGATATTCCACCCATGAGGCCACTAGAGGGCGATGTGGTCATTTGACTGCAGGAAAGGGCCTACACTGTATCTGTACTTCTTGATGAATTATTATAATCTTATAATCTCACTCTCATTTTCTTCACAGGAGAGTTAGAGAGTTGAACAGCAGCAACACCAAAAAGTTCCTTGAGGAGAGGAAAAGGGTTGGTGTTCTATCTTCTACTAATTCTAATGCTGTGACACTGTCGAGGTGAATCAACTAAGGCCTTAGCCTTGTAATTGTTTGCGTAGCCGATACTTGTTGATGTAAATTTCTCTTAGTCCTCTCTCTATCTTTCTCCTCTCTCCATCTCTTGCACCACAAGCTTCCAACATACCTAAATTCCCTCTTGAAAAAAAAAGGAGATACCAAAACCGTTTGCAGGGTTGTTTAACTCTTGAGGTCCCGCTTGTCTCCACAAAGTTTGGTAAATCTGCCTTTAGTTTTATTTTTGTATATTTTATTTTAGGGGATTTTACCCCCTTTTTCTCTTCAATTTCGATCTTTCGATCCCCAACGGGCCCGGGAGACGAAGGTCGAGTCAAGCGTCCCCCGAAACATGACCCGCCAAACCGCGCAACTTAACACCCGCCTGCTTAACCCGGAAGCCAGCCGCACCAAAGTGTCGGAGGAAACACCGTTCAACTGATGACCGCCATCAGCCTGCAGGCGTCCGGCCCGCCACAAGGAGTCGCTAGAGCGCGATGAGCCAAGTAAAGCCGCCCCCCCCCGCCAAACCCTCCCCTAATCATGACGACGCTGGGCCAATTGTGCGCCGCCCTAATGGACTCCCGATCAAGGCCTTTAGTTTTAATGCACCACAGTTGTGGAACACCTTACAAAACAAATTACACCTGGATTCCCTGGCAGTTTAGAACTCTATTGTTAAATGAGTTCACTGAAGTGTGTTATTGTTTCCATTGACTATTATTACTTGTAATAACCTGATGTAATGTATTTATAGCTGTCTTGTAGTTTTTTATATTTCTGCTGTTGCTGTTTTGATGTAATTTGTGTCCTCGGGGCACCGTTGTAAATGAGACACTGGTCTCAATTCGGTTCCCCTGAATAAATAAAAGTGAGTAAAATAATAAATCAAATCTTTCTCCTCCCTCCGTCTTTCTCCTCCCTCCATATTTCTCCTCCCTGCCTCCCTCCCTCCCTCCATCTCTAGTTGGCTATGAAGCATCAGAAGGAGATGGAGACACTGGAGAAGTCTCAGAAAGAACAGCTAGAGGAACTGGACAAGTTCAATGAGCAGGTAACTCACCGCTGATTTAGGATCAGATTAGCACACAAATAAATCATAGTTGCATTGTTTGTCATCATTTCGTCATGGCCTGTACATGTATGTTCTCTCTCTCTCATCCCTTTTATAATATGATTTGCTTGTTTTTTGCACAGCGTTTGAAATCACATCATGCCAATAAACAGTGTCAAGGTAGGCGCTTCCATCTGTCCCATCTTCCTAACCTCTGACCCCTCTCTCTCATCTTCTCCTTCCCTCTTTTCATCCACCATCCCTCTCTCAATGTACCCTTCTCCAATCAAGCAATACAGTGGTTCCTCCTTTAAAAGTTGCGTCATACTGCAGCACACCTTGCGGGCTGCTGCAGAATTCTATGGCACGCTATTTAATTGTCAGTCATTTTTACCATTAATGCTAGTTAGTGCTAGTTTGACCACCAGAGGGCATCTTTGAGAAGCATTTGAAAGTCTTCAATATTGGCATTACAATAGAATGTAAAACCTTTTTTGTAAGAACAAAGTATATGGGATTGATTTTAAGAAATGTAGCTGAATTAATTTGATTAATATTAAGGTGTTTCTATTACAAGAAAAACTAAACCATCAGGGTTTCCTTTAGGATGGAACGGAAAATATGACGCAGTACAACGTGATGGTCGGGAGGAGGCTACAGTACTAAGAGCATGAGAGGATTGGAGGATTCTAAATTAACCTCTGGGATTGTTCGGGAGGCTAGCATCCCACCTCACCAACAGCCAGTGAAATTGCAGGGTGCCAAATTCAAAACAATTACAATTCCTCAACTATACAAGTATTTTACACCATTTTAAAGAAACACTTCTTATTAATCCAACTTTTCGGCGAAAGCAGAACATACCATTATGTTAGGTCAGCAACTAGTCACAGAAAGCATTCAGCCATTTTCCAACCAAAGAGAGGTGTCACAAAAAGCAGAAATATAGATCAAATTAATCACTAACCTTTGACGATCTTCATCAGATGACACTCCCAGGACTCAATGTTACACAATACATTCATGTTTTTGTTCGATCAAGTTCATATTTCTATCCAAAAACCTCAGTTTACGTTGGCGCCATGTTCAGAAATGCCTCCAAAACATCCGGAGAAATTGTAGAGAGCCACATCATAACAGAAATACTCATCATAAACTTTGATGAAAGATACATGTTTTACATAGAATTAAAGATAAACTTGTTCTTAATGCAACCGCAACCGCTCAGATTTCAAAAAAGCTTTCGGCAAAAGCACAATATTCAGTCATCTGAGAACCGGTTCAGCCACAAAAGCAAGCCATACAGTTACCCGCCAAGTTGTGGAGTCAACAAAAGTCACAAATAGCATTATAAATCTTCACTTACCTTTGCTGATCGGAATGGACTCCCACTTCCACAAGAAATGTTTGTTTTGTTAGATTACGTCCATATTTATGTCCAAATACATCCGTTTTGTTTGCATGTTTAGTTCACTTTTCCAAAGGCACAATGCGTGAGCACAAAATTCAGACAAAAAGTCAAGAGTTCCATTACAGTTTGTAGAAACATGTCAAACGATGTTTACAATCAATCCTTAGGGTCTTTTTATAATAAATCTTCAATAATATTCCAACCGGACAATAGCGTATTCATTACAGAGGAAAAAGTAGGCATGGCACGCCCGCGTGACCGCGCAGTAAACAGCTGATTGGCCTCAGCCTAGTCCACTTGTTGAAACAGCTCTTATTCGACACCCTTCCACAATAGAAGCCTCAAACAACTTTCTAAAGACTGTTGACATCTGCTCTAAGCCTTGGGAAGTGCAATCTGGCCCCATAGACACAGCATATTGGATAGGCAATCACTTAAATGAAACTACAAACCTCAGATTTCCCACTTCCTGGTTGGATTTGTCTCAGATTTTCGCCTGCCATATGAGTTCTGTTATACTCAGACATCATTCAAACAGTTTTAGAAACTTCAGAGTGTTTTCTATACAATACTACTACTAATATGCATATATTAGCATCTGGGGCAGAGTAGCAGGCAGTTTACTCTGGGCACCTTATTCATCCAAGCTACTCAATACTGCCCCACTGTCACCAAGAAGTTAATATCTAAGGGGTATTTTTTGTTGTAGCAAATGTGGTCTGTGAGAATATCTAATGGGCTTTAATATAATTGTAAATTAATTCATAGTAATAATAATCGCTTTGCTAAAAATATATATATATATTTTCGAGATTATTTGGTTTTCATTTAACCTAGAGTGAGCGAGGAAAAAGGCCATTCTTGAACATGGGATGAGACATTCTCACTAATTTGTGTATAAAGCCAGTTTGTTATTCAGAATTATTTATTTCTGTTTTTAGAGGGAGAGAAAACAAAAGCCTCCCCATGGGTCTCCCGGTGGCGGCCGGCACGGGTATCGAACCAGCATCTGTAGCAACGCAGTTTGTTTGTCTAAGACCATGTCTTAGACCGCTGCACCACTCCGTTAGGAAAATATGGCGTTTTACAACGTGACGGTCGGGAGTAGGCTATAGTTCTAAGAGCATAACATTTCCACACCCTAATTGTAGTGTAACGAATACCCAAACGGAGAGTCAGTGAAAATCAAAATCTCATTGATTTATCAAGACCAGTCCCCATGCTTGTTTCAGAGCAGCGCGAAACTATGCTGAAATACGTATTGCTTCAAATCCTGTTGCTTCTAACTTCAATATGTTTTTTTAAATAAATAAGACCCACACCACTTTTAACAGCACGTTACTCAACACTAGTGAGACTAACTTCGCCTACGGTAGGCCTACAGTATATCTAAAATATTTTTTCCAATGACGTGACTCTCCGCCAATAATTACATTGAGAGGATTGGAGGATTCTAAATTAAAGCCGCCTCGTGGGTCTCCCGGTGGCGGCCGGCACAGGTTTTGAACCAGCGTCTCTAGCAACGCAGTTTGCTCTGCGATGCAGTGTTTTAGACCGCTGCGCCACTCGGAAGGCCCCATCCACAAAGTTTTTAATCTTGATCAATTGCCTTGCACAATGTATCAAAATACAGAGAGGTGTTGGTAAAGGTATATTGTCCTGCTAATAGCCCATGATGGGCTATTATAATACTTTATATATTGTCCAGGTCAGGATAACCAAAACATTTCTTTATTAAAGACTATCAGAAAGAATGTTTGTACTTTTTTATTTTGGTCCAAAGCCATGAATGAGTGAGTCACTCAGCTTTATGTAGGTGCCGGGATATGTGACTGTGCCATCAACTTGATTATATATAATGATATTTTGGAGATTATTTAATTTTCATAAAAACGAAAGTGAGCGATTGTAATCTGAATAATGGGCAAAATAATATTTGTAAAGGCCAAAACATTTATTAATGTTTTTAGAGGGAGAGAAACGCTGTGCCAATTGTGCACCGCCCTATGGGACTCCCAATCACGGTCGGATGTGATACATAATAATAATAATAACTGTCCCCCCTTCCACATGTTAAAGGTTCCAATTGATAAAACATTTTATCAATTAGGATATTTGAGTTTAACCACAATATTTGTTGTATTATTTGTTAGGTCTTTTCTCGTGGATTAAACTGAAATTGCAACCAATCACGGCCGGTTGTGATGCAGCCAACCTAACTAAGAAATGCATTTGAAATTAGAATTCTCCCCCTACCCTCCTTCTAGGCAAGTCTATTGACCTTCGAATAGCCCTGCTAATAGCCATAATGGCGCTGTACAACGTGACCGTGTGAATTTTAAAGAGTATTTTCCAGTAAGCAACAATTTGTTTACCTTCATTAGCCTACTTTGTTCCAATATTTCTGTCATTCAGTGCAGTCTGACAATTAATAGTTATATTGTATTAGTTTGAATGTGCAGAAAGACCCAAAGAACAGGGAACGTTTCCCTAGTCAGCGTTTCCCTAGTCAGTGGATACAGCTGGAGAACTGCAAGGCAATCCCATTGTGCGCCACTCGGGAGCCATGACCAATATATATTGTCCTACTAGAAATGTTGTTTGCAGAATTTACAGCCTGCTACGCTTGTGAAAAACAGGGTTAATAATAAATCTTTGAGAATATCTAAGGGGCTCTTTAATTAATAATAATAGCTTAGTAGTAGGCTGCAGTACTACAGTAAGAACAAAATAATCCTAACATTTCCACACCCTAATTGTAGTCTAAGTTTCTCTTAGAATAAAAACCTTAGTATAACAACAGTTTTAGTAGTAACAAAACAACAAGTGTATTTTTAGAGACACAGTAGCGCCTTGGGACCCAAAAGCATAATCAGTGCTCTAACTCCCCCTTGCGCTGGTCTGGAGCAATGAAGCAGTGATGCAGGGTACCGTACTAAACCACAGATTACCTCTAAGTCCCGCAGAAAAACTTTTAGTTGAGCAACCACTGTAACACCCTGCTCCAATACTAGTGATGCTTCCTTCCTTTCGACCTTTCTTGAAGTGACCACAGATCTAGTGTGTGTCATTGGATATTCCCAGTCCCTCCCTGTTCCCTCCCCCACTTTGCTTTGATTGGTCAACTTGTCCAACTCCAGTTTCCCTATTTCTGTTGAATCTGATGGTATCTGCTCTGTTTAGTTCAAGTGGATTCTCTGCAGGTCCTTTCTACCTACAGATGATATGTTATTCTATGAGAGAGAGAGGGAGAAAAAGAGAGAGGGGGGGGGAAAGAGAGCGAGAGAGAGCTCGTCTTTGTTTTAACATGCAGCGCTCAGGGTGTCAGCAGTCAGTCCTGTCTACATGAGTCATTGATCATTATGATGAGTCATGAGAGCATTAAAAAGCACAACGACCCAGGAGACGTTCCATTGCGGCTAATCACTGCGAGTCTTCCTGACACCTGGATATCATGTCACATTATGCTGCAACACTAGGACAGGACAGGAAGGGTTCATTTGGGACCGGGCCTAATTTATGTAGTTGTACTGTTAGTGTAGTCTCCATCAAGAAATGACTGTACTGCTGTAGTACACTGTCGAATCCTGTACCTGCCTTTGGTAGGAGTCTGTGTGTGGATTCTTGCATTGGGAGGTGTGTGTGTAACAGTTTGTGTGTGTGTGTTGGTTCCCTCTAGGCCAAGGACATCCAGCAGATGGTGAAGCTGGAGGAGGAGATGGACCGCAGACCAGCCACAGTGGTTTAACCACTCCCACCACCTGAGACACACACAGAAACACACACACACACACTGCCCAGACCAGCCACAGTGGTCTGAACACCCCCACTAGCACCTGAGACACACACACAGACACTGCCCTCTCAAACAACTGACACAGAGACCCAGACACACTCACACACCCCACTACACACACACACCCTAGATTCCGCCTTTCATCCTCAACCTGCAATATTGTCATAGTTCATAATTCTCTATCCCTGTATATCTCCCTCTGCAATGAACCACTCCCACACAGGGTCTGTCCTCCCATCTCTGACCACTCTCTGTTACAGAGTTATCCCACGTGCTATTCCCAAACCTTGCCCTCCTTCACTCCAACCACTCCTCCACTGAAAACCCCACTCTGAGACATCCCCAGCTCCCCTGTGCTGCGGAGCCATTGATGCAGACCAGTGATTGACAGTAAGATGAGCGACTGCTGTTGGAAGGTGGACGGGACATCCGAAACATTGAGAGACACAACCAACCTTCACCTTTCCATTTTTCCACCACTCTACCATTCCCGGATCTGCTTTTTATAACACCTCCATCCATCATCTTTTTTTAAAATCTGTTTTTAATGGAAGCAACGTTTGCAGATATGATCAATAGTCACTGTACACGCACATAACGATACAGACAACACACTTACACACACGTACTATCACGTCTGCTCTTTCTGTTGTCATGACGGCTCAAACCGAAGTTAACAGATCATGTTTTCTGTTCAAACTCTTTTAAGACTTTTATTTTGTATTTTTAATGGTACCGGGTATCAACAACAGCACCAGAATATGGGACGGGGAAAATACGTATATATTAGTTATGAATTTTATGTCAGCACAAAATATGTGAATTATACTGTATGCTACACAAGAGTTGAAGTCATGTCCTGAGCACTTTATATGTGGTAGGCCATCATAACCGAATTGGAAAATGTAGCAGTGCACTAGGTTTCTCTGTTGTTTTGATAAGAATGTAAAAAATAAAAAATAAAAATAAAAAGATGAAGACAAACGTTGGATGAACGGTGTTCGGAGAAAAACCCCAAACCCAACGTCAGGTAGTCCTTAACACTGCGGCTTGTCCTTCATGCACACTTTTTTATTTCATCAGAATGTGTATTAATATGATTTCCCCCCCCACCCCCCCCACCCCAAGAAACCTAAAAGCCTACACCTGAGATTCTTTGATTCTTTCACACCGCCAGACGTGTATGCAGGGGGTGTGACTGTATCGACCAGTGTTCCTTCACTGGCCTCTCTAGCCACTTCAGAAATAACCAGTTAATGTATTGTACTTGTCAATGGCAAACGTAATAAGTCTTCATAAACTCCCAACGTGGACCCGTTTTCAACAATCTATACACTACCATGTGTTTTCATAGACCCTTTGACTCCCGATAAGTACAGCAGCCTAATGTAAGTGAAACACCCATCTAGCTCTGCTCATTCCTCAGTAATGAAAACATTGTTTCAAATGGTGTGCGCTCTGAGATGCACTTCTGACTGTACCTCAGCTGCAATATAATCCCTGTACTGTTCTTGCCTGTGCCATAGCCAGGGGGATTAGGTATGGTAATAACAGGCTTATTACATGCTTATTACATGGTTTTTACATGCTTATTAATTCCCTTTACTGGCCTCTGAGCTAGCTGGCGACACATCCCTTAGCAGCTCAGAACAGTATGTTGTGCGGGCGTTTCTAGTTGATTTAATTTCAAACCAGATATTCCTGTGCCGTGTTATCGGTGATGAAGCAAAGCTGTGTAGAAAAGCACTTCATTGGCTATCGGAGTGGATATCAAAACAGACCGACCATGTCAGGACAGGAAGTACTAGTTTGTTGTTGTTTCTGGTTTTGTAGAGACAGTAAGGATGGACTTAACAGAGGTTCATAGCTCGCTGTGTCTCACCCATGATGACACAATGGAGTTGGATGCGCCTAACATCTGATCTAGGGTCAGATATAGTTTCATCCCACTTATGGTGAACGTTAGATTTGGGTGAAGGGTAGCCTAACCTCTGGCAGTGACAGTATTGGACAGGTGGACATTTTAGTGAGAGATGCATTGTGGGAGCTTTGTTATGAAGTAATCATGGGTACTGTAGTTTGTGTGCATATACTGTGTACACAGACAGACAAATGTGTGGTCAGGCGTTCATACTGCATGGCATTACACTCGCAAAGATTGACCAAAACAGATATTACACAAAATACACAATAAGTGACAACAACCCCTACGGATTTTTTGTACTTTTAATCGTTCTGCTGTATAATTCTGCTGTAGTTTTACTCAACTGGTGTAGAGAGAGTATTGTATATATGGGAATGTATGCAGTTAATTACTTTTGACCAAAAAGGTGTTCACCGGTGACCCTGTCAATCAAGGGCTGGGGAATAGTGCACTTCTGTTGGTTTCTGGGAAAGACAATTATCAACCCCTGTCCTCTTTCTTTTCCTCTCATCTTTTCTGTTTCAGTCCATTTCATTATCTCTCTCTCTCTCTCTCTAGCACCTCACACTACATGGAATGAACACTCTCGCCACATATCTAGTGCAGAATTACGAGTTTTTAAAAAATTAAAAAGTGCTTTTATATTTTATTCCATTGCTTTCATATGTGCCACTCGATGTCTGCTAGGACGTTTAAATTATTTTACGAATGATAAATGCCAAAATAAGGGGTTATTTATATAAAGGTATATAAATATATATATATATTATATATTAAATATAGTGTAGTTTAAGACGATATGTTTTTTGCACTAGTAGAATGTTTCTGTTATGTGTGACCTGTACGACATGTAACCTTTTGCTCTCTAGTTTGTTGAGAAAGCAGATTATTTTCGCTGAACAATGTCGCCTTTTGATTTCCTTTACGATTTGTATATCCTCTTTTTTTTCTATTTTGACTGTAGCTTTGTCGACATACAGACCATCCTGTGAGTGTTTTTGTATTTATATCGTAGGCCTACTGTCGAACTTATAGCAATGAAAATACTGTTGTTACCCTGTTCCTTTAATACTGTTTTATAGTATGTGTACCAATAAACTATCCAGGTGTAAAATAAAACCTGTCTTCTTGGCTCTTTGTTTATTGGCCTATAGGGATACCTAAAAAGAGCCCACCATTAACATGGTTTTTTTAGGAGCTGGAGGAATGGTCTTTTGCTCAAATTCAATGTATTATGTAATTAACTTATATTTTTTGATTTGTTAATTCCACGTGGTTACAGGGTTAATTCCACATGGTTTCAGGGTTAATTCCTCTTGGTTTCAGGGTTAATTCCACATGGTTACATTGTTCATTCCACATGGTTTCAGGGTTAATTCCTCTTGGTTTCAGGGTTAATTCCACATGGTTTCAGGGTTAATTCCTCTTGGTTTCAGGGTTAATTCCACATGGTTTCAGGGTTAATTCCTCTTGGTTACAGGGTTAATTCCTCTTGGTTTCAGGGTTAATTCCACATGGTTTCAGGGTTAATTCCTCTTGGTTACAGGGTTAATTCCTCTTGGTTACAGGGTTAATTCCTCTTGGTTACAGGGTTAATTCCTCTTGGTTACAGGGTTAATTCCACATGGTTACAGGGTTAATTCCGCCTGGTTACAGTGTTAAAACCAAAACAACTCAAAAGGGTTTAAGTTTAGGTATTCATTCGGAGTGGTTAAGGTTAGGGTTATGGATTGGGGAAGGTTTAAAAGAAAACCATTAAAACAGACTTGCTATTACCATCAGGTGTAATCAGCATGCACAGTATTCTTGAGTCTTGCTAGAGCATTGTGAACTGCCATAGAGCAGTGGTCTGAGCAGCATTCTTTGCCTATGAGCATCATCAGTTAGCTCCTAGTGCTGGGAAATATATATTTTTAAATGATTCTCAGGACCTTTTCAAATGTCCAAAACAGGTACAATTGATCAAATGTTTTCCTTATGTTTGTGTGATTTGAGTTAATTGTGTTTTGTTGTTCCTCTGGCTGCCACAAGTGACAGAGAACTTACTTAGTTGCACCTTTTCGCCACAACTCTGTACAGGCCTTGAATTCAGACTGACTTACTATGTTTGGCACAGGTCACTCAATTCCTTAATGATGTACATTTCAGTCAACCGGTGGTTTTGGAGTGTTCAAAAGTGTACGACCTGTTCCA
Organism: Oncorhynchus tshawytscha; assembly: GCF_018296145.1. NCBI lineage: Eukaryota > Metazoa > Chordata > Actinopteri > Salmoniformes > Salmonidae > Oncorhynchus > Oncorhynchus tshawytscha. The sequence goes on along the minus strand of NC_056433.1, from coordinate 36,173,850 downwards.
TTTTAACAGTGTGAAACTCTCCCAAGAATATCCCTGTGAATGTAAATGTTATGTAATTGTAAAAATAAAAAAAACATATCTTGGCTCTTGCCTTATGAAAGGATGACAACTGAAGATGTACGTGTCATTGAAGGCTGAGAGGAGAGGGGCGGGGGGAGGGGGACGCCCACACGTCTATCCCTTAACAATGAACCCTGGCAGGAGCTAGCGGTGGAAACTGTTCGCGTTCCACATTCAATAATCAGATTCAACAAGCGCTAAATTCATTTACAGCCCCCCAGACCACTACATACAAACAGGCGGTGCAGCATCTGAAGCGCTTTATTCATAATTCAACTATTAGTGTTACCATTCGAAAACGTGAAAAAGTATGGTAATGATGTTAGCATTGTCCTGGCAACTCCATGGCTTTTCTTCGCTAATAACACCGCTTTGAGGGGCGGTATGTTTTTGTGGTGCGCATCAGGTTGGGAGAGAGAGGTTACACCAAACCTGCTCCTCCTGACAGGGAAGGCCTTTTCTCCAACATATCCCTACATTACAACGTTATTCTATCGGTTTAGTCATCATGTTGAAACTTCCGGAGTAGTTCTCCATAGAGGCGCCAGCGTCAATTGTCAAGACGAGAGTGGCTGCACTGAGCTCAGTTACTTCATGTGAAAAAGGTTGCCTGGAGGCGGTGAAGATTTTGGTGAGTAACAATGCGGATCCAGAGATGGTTGACGCGTGGGGGAACTGCGCTGATGTGCGCGGCGGTGACAGGTCACTCAACGTTTTTGGTGAGAGCCTTCAAGAGACTGGGGCTTCCGACAGAATTAAAGTCGGTAACTCGGCGATGGAGGTGGCAAAGTTTCTCGGCCACACAGACTGTTTTTATGCGCTCACCAGTAACAAGCAAACAAAAAACGAATGAGAACGACGTTGGGGGGGTCAGAAAGATGGTCCTTCCCATGTGAACTCGGATTGTAACGTAAACGAGGAGAAGTTGGTGAGAAAGTTATTGGATCCCATTAAGAGGCCAGACGTTCTTCATGCGTGTCTCCAAAGCGTGTACGGGACATCACATGGCTCCCGAGGGTTTCGGGTCACAGAGTAAATTATCTGGTCTTAAAGAGTCGATTACTGTCAATGGATTCCATTGAGGAGTTTGAGATAGAGACTGACAGCCCTACATACCCACAGGGGCTGTTTTTTCTCAGTTGTCCTCACCCAACCCACCTCCTCGATCTAACAACCTGACCTGCCCGAAAAACGTCTGTAAGGTCACCAAACCTGGGGGCAAGTTGACCAGCTCTGACAACACCCTGAAGACCACCAAAAGCTGTGCGTCACTAGCTGCGCCAACTGCCTCTCGTCTTGGTATCCTACTAACTGCCCTCACAGGTAACAAAGGAAAAGAAGAATCGGATAAGGACAAACTGAAAACAGCACCTGACTTTAATATGTGGCGATTTGAAGATAGCTAATTACAGAACATGTGCAGTTTGCCTACAAGTATCAGTCCTGTGCTACCTGACCGTTCAAAACTATGTGGAGAAACGTTCCACCAACTGCCAACACCAACATTGCAGATGTTACACTGCCTGTTGCCAGCTCCTCAACGACTTTAACAGTATTGGGCAACAAACTGTTACGGAGATTTACTTTCCCCGCGTTTAAACAGAGCGGGAAGGAGGCGCAGGAGGTCGCGTGTGGAGGAGATCCCGCCTCAGGTTCACCGCGAGGAATTCCGCGTTCAGAGACGTTTCCGCTGAGTACAAAACACCATCTGGTGGGGAGCATAGACGGCATAAGCGCCGTGAAGTGCGAGCTTGACTTCAATTTTAAAACGACTAAAACACTGGATTAAACTAACCTACTCGTGATTTTAGATTGAGGACTATGAGATTAGTTGAATCAGGTGTGTTGGTACTGTTTTGGACTGGAACAAAAAGCCACACATACTGCCCCCTTGTATAGTGTTGGGAAGGGGGTGGGACAAACGTAAGGCATATCCACGGGGAAGCCTCAAGCACAAAGAGGATTCCTGTGCTACCATAAAGATTATGTACATTTACTATGAATAGCAAACGCCATCCCCTGCATAGCTATTCATAACGGTTGGGAAATATCAATAGACATGACATTTCTTTAAATCGTTTTCATGGGACTGCGTTTCTAATTATATTATAATTATTATATTCTTAAATTGTGAATTATTAAGATGAATGAATAAATATATATTCGTTTGTATTTAAAAATGGCAAGGGTTTGTATTCTCTGGAGGAGAGAGTATGTGTGTTTGTGTTTCCTCAACGTCTAGCTCCATGGTAAGTTATAAAACCCTCACAAAACCTTGACTTTAGAAAACTGGGTCATTCTGAGTACTGGGTCAAGTATACTGAGAATGCTATCACATTTACAGGGCGTTATAGGAATATTTTTTTCACTGTATGATGCAGACTTTATTGTTGCCTGTGTTTGTGAAGTGGAAAGGGGGGGTGGGGTGGAGGTGACTTGAGCATAGGAGTGTCAACTGTCACAGCTGAACGGTTGACAGAGTTTTGACTCTGTCAGCTATTCTTTTCTGAGTCAGTAGCATTTACGGACAATGTCCACTATTGCCGGATTACAAGCAATAAAGTCTAACATCATCTGACACATCACACACATACTCATTCGTTTCGACTCATATGTTTAGTGACGTTTACAATTGTTTTAATCATACACACACGGTAGTCAAGGGTATGTATGTACGCTGTATATTATGAACAATGTCTTTGGCAAAGGTGTGAGAGGAGGACACTGCGCGGGTGTCCTCAAGCCTGAGTTCACACACACTGAGCTGTGTGTGAGAGAGAGAGCGCGTTGCCAGACTGCAATCCACGCACGCACATACACCACAGCAGCTGCAATCTTGCTCAGAAGCAGAGAGGAGGGGGTAGCAACGATCCCCCTCACACACACACACACACACACACACACACACACACACACACACACCTCAGCTGCAATCACAGTGATGGAAACAGAAGCATTGCGGGACTAGCTGCGGTTGCTGCAGCGAAGCTCTTTGGAAGAAACAAACTTCGGGAGAGAAACTGAACTTCTTCCCCCGGTGAATCACGTGAGTCACTCAGAGTGTTGTTACCGGCTCACTGTCTATCTGTTGGTATGTACAGGGGAAACTCTGCATTGCCGCAGGCGACGCTCACCTAAAGCTCTCTCATCGACTGAATTCAGAGCGCGGAGAGAGTCTAGAGCAGTACAAGGTGTTCAGAAAGCGGCAACTGAACAACTGTGGCATTTTAATGCGCAGCAAACCGGATGCTATCTCTCTCACGTCCACCTGGAGATTTGCTGCATTCGCGATGATATGAGCGTGACTACCTGACGCTGAACAGCGGGATCCCTCATTGCTTTCTTTCTTTCTCTCTCTCTCTCTCTCGCTCTCTCTCTTTTCTTTCAATCTCTCCCTCTCTCTCTTTCTTTGCGGGTTCACTACACAGGCTACCCCGCCAGTTAGCCGTTTCAGTGCCTGGATCCAGTACAATGGAGCGGCTCAGATTCAGCACCTTGGACAGCGCAGGACTTCTGCTACGTTTGTTCGGTAAGCGACGACTGTGTGTGTGTGTGTGTATGTGTGCGTGCGTGTGTGTGTGTGAGTGCGCCCGCGCGCGTGTGTTGCATACGATATTTCGGTCGTGACTGCACAAAGCAGCCTGCGTGTCTGGCTGTCTTTGTGTGTGTGCGCATGTGTGTGTTTGTGTGCGTGTCGGGGGGGGTGTACCTGTATTCAACGTCAGTGCAGTGAAAAGCTCATTGTGAGAAGAATACTCAAATGCAAGTCATTATTATAACATTTATTAGACTCACCGGTGTGGACATCTCTATGTCCTGCCCATTTTTCTAGCATAGACATGCGGTGAGATTTAAAATGTATACTACATCCGTGTCATGTAGCTGGGTATTGTTACATCTAAGTGGGCAAATGTACTCAAGCGAAGCTATAGGTCCTCATTCATTGCTCCCAACAGTTTTCTTCTGGGAGACAAGAAGCCCCTTTGAGTCTAATCTTTGAGTCTTCGGGCTGCCTGGTTTTGCTGATCATGCATGTTGCGTGGCATGCACTCCAGTCTGTAAGAGCATTGACAGTAAAACACATTCCTGTGAACCATCTTTCATTGTACTATTGCCTACAGATTCTATTTTATTCTATTCCTTCTGCAGACCTCACATGTTTGGGCATTGCAATATCGATGACGCAAAAAAAACCAACAACAACAACATATAAACTGTCATGTATTTGCCACTCTGTTACCCCTGTACTCTACACTGCTGACGTGACCCTTACACAGTACCACCCCGTTTTCAGGGATCCTGGCCCGGTTGACCGTGACGGCTGAGCAAGAGGGAGAGAATCTCTCCGGTCTGTCCACCAACCCAGACAAAGACATCTTCGTGGTCCGGGAGAACGGGACCACCTGCCTCATGGTCGAGTTCGCTGTCCGCTTCACGGTCCCCTTCGACGTCCTCGCGATCAACGGGATAGACGTAAGTAACAACTCCGATATTTCATGGCTCTGTGTTCTTTTTACTTCGCATGTAAGGTGTCCAAGTCAAGATTTCATATACAACTGCGTAGATAATACAGTTAGTTTAACACTACTTTTCATGGCACTTACCTTTTGGACCTTATCCTCACTATAATAGCCTAGTATACCGCTGGGAATGTGTGGGTGGACACAGCCCGTCGACTTCGGTTGTCAATTTAGACTGACACTGACACATTTCTGTATGTGAGAATTTACTCTCATTTAGACACACATGGGGCACTCATGCCACGGTATTACGCGCGGTGGGCTGTGCGTAAAATGATGTGCTGATATTTTGGAAACCCGTATTGGTCGACTGTAGCAACAGCGTGCCAGTGTGAAACAAGTCCATATTATCATCAAAGAAGACTAGTCTATTGAGAAACGCATGTGACCATCACCATCAATCACACACTGGTGTTTGTTTCCCATCTGTTCTCTGCAGCTCATCACGGAGAATGCGTATCTGGCTCTGCCACGCGGGGCAGACATTGAAGGGAAATGCGGGAGCCAGGACGCGGATATACACATCTCGTGGAAGGATAAGGCCTACACACTCCGCATCAACTTCGTCAAGGTTTGTCCCCTATTGTGAAACAGTCAGTAGGCAACCGCGTCTAATTACAATTACCCAAAATCATTTAAGAGCGTTTATCCCGCGTGGGATTCTTGTAAAAATATGTTTAGATAACAACGCCTACACATAACATCCGTAATGTTCTTCTTCTGCTGGTGATGACTGTGTGTGTGGCAGGAAACCCGTGACAAGGGAGATGAGGTGTGGAAGATTAGCAAATTGCAGTTTGTTTATGACACCTCGGAGAAAACGCATTTCATCAACCCATACAACCGTGAGTAGCATTTATATCCCACTCAGCATTTTCTGTGTATGTTTTGCAAAATGGTTTCGTTTAATAATTATTTAATATTTGCACTAAACGTGTGCAATAAAGAAAGGCAATTAACATACTTGGGCCTTATTTCGGAGTTTTTTTAAATATATTTTTCGTCTAAAAACCTTCTTCTTCTTATAATTATTATTATGATGTTCCTGTTTTATAGTTTTTTTTCGTCACTTTTGATTAATTTCAGTAATTTAGATTAGACATATGATGAGCTAATGTTGAAATTCCCGTAGCCTACCCCAACAGCACAGTTTTTGGATTCAGTATTAATTCACATTTTAAAACTCATGACGGGCCAGGCAGAAGTTGAACACGGAATTATTGAAAGAAAACGGTGACTTTTTTGCTGGATAAAAAGCCCGTCTTTTCTGGACACGCTATTGGTGTGCATCTGCCGCAGTGGCCGTTTTACCTGCGTGTAGAAACAAAGTGATTCCTATAGCCCTAATACGTTTTATACTTAGACGTTGTTAAATTTCGATATTTGTTCCAAATTATTTCATAAATATTAATATGAATACTCTATTATTCCACATTTATTTCAATATTTTGTAGCCTTTATTTGACTTATTTCTATACATGTTGCGTGTTTGTGTTTTTCTGTATGAAATGCATGCATGCTTGTGTGTGCATGTGTAGATGTGCGTGTGTGTGCGTTCGGGATTGCCTGTTTGTGTCCGCACGTCTGTCTGTCTGGCTAGCTGTGTGTCTCACTTTGTCAGTCTTGTGGGAATTCCTGTGCTCTTCTTTTAGACCAACCTACCCATATAGTATGTTTCCTCACGTACTGCATTCTCCTATCCCATCTCTCCATCTAGCTGGGAAGCACACAGCCAGCTCCCACGGTCTGTCAGCGCTAGTGACCCCTGCTGGCCACTCCTATGTCTGCGAGGCTAAGCAGACACTCACCCTCATCTCCAGTGACCACCAGAAGGGAGTGACTGTCGCCATGAGTGACATTCAGATCCAGCCCTTCGACATCAACTCAGACTTCATGTTTAGTGAAGGTACATGATCTAGCCATGACATCATACCAGCCATGTTCAGTGAAGGTATAGCACAACAACCTACGGTGGTACTCCTCTCATGGCAAATGTTGCAAAATCAGCAAATGTCCCATCCATGTCAAATGTACAGCCCCGTATAATAAAGGTTGTCACCTGGAGGAATGATATGACACTAGAGAGGATGATGATGATGATAATGAGAGGTTACCGTACAGTAGTATTGGAGAACTTATCTCACAACCCCTACAAACTGCGCCCCCCCCCCGCCCTTCCTCGCCCTCTCCTTCACCCTCCTCTCTCTCTCTCTGTGGGGGCTGGTTGCTGCAGTTTGAAGAGTATGGCTGCAGAGGGAGGGAGGGAGGGAGGGAGGGAGGGAGGGAGGGAGGGAGGGAAAAGGAAAAGAGAGAAGAGAGAGAGAGATAGATAGAGGGGAACGTGAGAGAGGTCATTAGGACTTTATGGCTGTAGTTATAGCCCTGTCCTCAATGCAGACTTTACAACTGTAGTTAGATATATACTGTCAGTCACTGTGTCCTCTAAAGGCTATCACTCTTCTCTTTCTGGACTGCAGTAAACTAGACTGCGTTTTGCTACGGTGCCCTTCAACTATAGTGTTTATTAACCCTTGGTGTACAGTGGCCTTTCATCTGGTACATACTGTATTAATTAACTTTTAAAGCTACATTCTGGAAAATCTGCAAACCACCAGAGAAGGCCACCATTAAAAACATAAAATCCATCCCATGATCCAGAACATCAGAAGGCTATAGTACATGTAAACAGTACGACATATCGCTTACCTTATATGAGCTAAACTAGTTTAAGGCCCTGACTGTTGCCCTTAAATATGACACTTTCTAATTTAGAGACCAGTGAGACTGTTTCTGGGACATGTTGAACTCATATTATTATGTGTTGACCTTTGATCTAATACTAATCAGCAAGGTCATGTGAAGGCTCTCTCACATAGAGGAGAATCTTCTCACTGTGGGCATGGGAAAAACTAAAGGGACCTGACTGACCAGGGAACTCGAATTTTGAATTTCCTTATTGGTTAAAGTTAGGTTAGTGTAACAGTTAGGGTTTAGGTCAGGATTAGGTTTGCAGGCCAATCATGTAGCTTTAGCCGCAAACCCATGTGTAGATAGAACTGTGTGTGTGTGTGTGTGTATGTATGTGTGTGGGTAACACACTCACACATGCACACATATGGACAGATAGACAGGCACACACACACACACACACACACACACACACACACTAATGTATTCTGTGTGTGTGTTTCACCCTGCAGCCTATAAGTGCATCACAGACCAGCGGGAACAGCTGGAGGAGACTCTTCCTCTGATCCTGGGTTTCATCCTGGGCCTCATCATCGTCATCACGCTGTCCGTCTACCACTTCCACCTCAAACTGACCGCTGTCACCCAGCCACAGCTGCCCCGCGACCGGTCCATGTACAAGAACATGTAAGGAACTGGACATTGAAACAAACACTATATGACAACTCTCCATGGTCAATGATAGTACAGTAGAACAACATTCCAAGACTCCCCATGTTCAAGAGCATCTAAGGAATCAAACATTAGATCATCATCAACACAATGACTCTCCATGTACAAGGTAATAGGACATTGAAACAAGCACAACATGATGTTCAAGACATGTAAGGAATCAGACACTACAAATCACTACGACTCTCCATGTTCAAGGATATAGGACATTAAAAACAAGACGACATGACTACTCTCCATTCAAGGATATAAAAAAAATGGTACTAGACTACAATTATAACCACAACGCTCCTGCCTCTCCAAAGTCAAACCAATGTGACTTCCCTTGCTCTGAACTCCCCATATATTGGAGAGTAGGCCATAACTTTATGGAGGCCTAACTTGCGATATGGCTAACTTGAGATACGTGTGCGTAACTTGGAGCGTTCTCGTAAAATGCTGCATTGAAGTCATTTGGAGACTTGCGCAACATTCGATTTACGCACGCGTTTTTACTTCTTCAGTTAGCGTTCTACCCCTATGTGTTCTGCTGTCCAGAAATCGCTGTTTTTTTGTCGAGAGGCCTGCGCTTTTTGTCATCACCCCCCATCACGTGTCTCTGTCTTTTCTGTCAACGAGCTACAAAAGAAACCTCGCAGGTTAGCAGGTCCAGAGTTGATGTTCAGCTGAGGTTCTTACTTTCCGGACCCCAGTTTTTACTTTATGTTTTAGAATGCAACCATCGTGGTGAAAGTGGACGGTGTTGTGGTATGTATGTACACTGTGCAGGTGTTTCAATGAACTTCAGAAATCATGCAAAATAAATCATTGCAGTAAACGCTTGACTTTGGCATGAACGGATCATTTTCCAGATCTGACTCGATGGAATTATGTCAAGAAAAAAATATGAAACGTAAATTGAAAAAAAAGAAGGAAAACATGGTGTGTAAAAACGTGCCCCCCCCCCAAAAAAAATAATATTTAATACATTTATCTCATATCAGAATGTCAGAAGAAGTTTATCATTGTGTTTATCATTGTGAAAGAAATGTGCAAAGATATTTAAGATTTAAAAAATAATAAATGTACACTATTTTCAGAAAGACTATGCATAGAAAACTATGCTGATGCTACTTTAATGTTCACTGAAATAAATTTTACAGGAGATATCCTAAGCCTGTGTAAGCCTGTTTTTCCTGTTTTCTTTGTGCATTGCTCACTATCAAACTTGTCTACCACATTAAGACAGCTTTCATTCGCTCAGATTGTTGGATAGGCATCGTAAAATACATTTCAGTAGCCGTTTTTTTTTCAGATACTACAGTTGCCAAATATTTCAGAACATGAGAACTTAACATAAAACATTGTCGCACTGAATGGACTTAAACAGTGAAATAGATGGGGCGGGGGGGGTAAACATTCATCCCACTCATCAATGTCTTAACCATGAGTCCTCCATGGGAGTGGCTGAGAGCTGCGTCTGAACCTGGGTGATCGATGCTCCTGTCCGGCATGGCATGGCCTAGGCGTCGAGGCGGAGATGGAGTATTGATCTCGTCGTTTGACACTGGGCCGTCAGAGGAAACGCGACATGAGCAAGTCCCAATTGAAAATGAATGGAGCATGCGTGACATCCACAACTCTTTGTTTGAACACCAAAGACATCATTAATCATATCGCCTTTAACATATTTTTTTTGTCTTCTTCTAATGCCTCTTAAGGTGAAAGAAATCCAAAAAGTAACTGAATGTAATCAAATTACTTCACAGAGTTTGGGTAATCCAAAAATGTCATTACCCGTCTTCCATAAATTGCATTACCTGTCTTCCTTTTAAGGTTTCTTCTTGTGAAAGAGGATTTTTATTCTCCTGGGTCAAACCATAGAGAATGATAGAGGCCTCTATCTCTATGGGTCAAACCAAATCAATATCCTATTATAGTTCCTTCCACACAAGAAGAGGGGAAAAAACAATGGCCTCCTATATTTTCTAGTCATGTGATGTGTGTATCTATCTATTAGTCCTCTAGTCGTTTCAGCTAAAGAGGCAAGGCTATTTTGGAGACACACCCGTGTCCACTGAAGTGCCCCGCTAAACATTATTACGTATGTTTAGCGGCATATTCAATTAAAACCCATGGTTTGGTATTTGGTATCAGGGTTGGGCAAAAACATAATTATTGGTCATCTGTAGTGTTATGTGGACAAGGTGGGATATAGCTTAAACAACAAGCAACTAGCGGCAATGGGAGATATCAGCACCATGGACAGCAGTGAACTGGGAACCTCGCGATCTGACGTTCAGAACCACAGGACAGTGGTCAGCGGTGGTCTCAAGTGCAGCTGCAACGCCACTGGCCACTGGAAAAATCCCATTTATTGGATAAGACCTAAACAGGAAGCAATAAGCCTGCAGTCAGACTCCTACACCAACATCCATATTTCAGTTCAAACATACTTTTGATGAGATGAGTGTGGAAAAACACATGCTACACTTGTCAATGTTTTAATGGGCTTTTTTAATTGAAACCAGCTTCACTGATAACAAACATGCAATATCACTGTACAAGCAACACCACGGATAGTAGTACTCATTCAAGTCCCGAAACCAGCTCTCACACACACGCACACACGCACACACACACGTTCATATTTACATCTCACAGTGAATGATGTGTTAAAAACTAAATGGGGTTATACTTTCCAATTAGAACTGAGAATCAGATCGCGGCACAGTTGTTTGTGTGTGTGTGTGTGTGTGTGCGAGAGAGAGCGAGCGAGCGAGAGAGAGAGAGAGAGAGAGAGAGAGACAGAGAGAGAGACAGAGAGAGAGACAGAGAGAGAGAGAGATAAGGAACAGATGACAGCCAGGATGTGTGAGAGTAGAAAAACAGACCTTTTACCACTGTGTGTATCAGACTGAGAAGCTCAGATATTGCTATAGGAGTCTTGGATGAGTGTCCATTGAATTTATAGGAGTGTCATGATGGGTAAAGAATAAATGTCTCTTTTACAAATAAACTGATATCTTCTCTTATCTTTCCACTCAAACAGTGCTACGTGGGATTTGTAAAAAATGAAATTTTTTATAAAGATGAATAAATGATGGTGATGATGGATATGCTTGGGGTATTGCTTGTATGATATAATCAACATCACTGTTTGTCTGGCTGTTGATATTTATAAACGTAAAACAAAAAGAAAGGCCACACTACCAAAAAATAAACCTTTCAATTCAAAAAAATAAATAAATACTTTAAAACAGCATACAAAATTCTGGCCTTTACCCTTTTTCCACACTCAATGGAGGTTCTGTCCACAAATGTGGGATAATAAATATATTCATGTTCATTTTTGTAACAGTTAGGGGTTAAATTCTTAATGAAAAAATGGATTATTATTATAAACAGTAGGAAAGATCTTCGCAGAAACTCTGATTTCTATGTAATACTGCCCATATCACAATGGTCACGACACAATAAAATACTGCAAATTATCAAAACTGTACAGAAAAACTTACATATTTCTCTAAAATACATTTTCACTGTTAGTGTGAGAAAAGAGAAGTGAAGAGAGCGATGTTTTTATTCCACCAATAGGCGAACAGCCTGTCTTCTAGCCAGACTAAGACACACCCACACCGCCCCCACTCAGACATCACCAAATACTCGTCAACACCAAATGCTGCTTCCTGATTGCTCTGAGATCTAATGCTGATGTCTGGGGGCGGTGGGCGTATCTCATAGGTCCCTCAACACGGCTGCCAGCCAGGCAGTGTCAGCTGATCACTGCACACCGTCTACGCTCTAGTCGATGGCTACTACAGTACAACTCTACAGGACTCACAGACAGCCTAGTAAGAGAGGAAACTGCACTGGGACGACCCACCCTACTGGTCTAGCAGCCTAGTGAAGCCAAAGAGTACGAACCAAGAGGCTCGCATTTGTTAGCATTTGGCGCCCGTATAAGCAATAAGCCTGCCACAGAAGACTGAAGAAGAGACTCCTACAGTACAGTCCCCTATGCTCCAGTGTTGAACTTTATATAGTATTTTTCAAAATAGAAGATATCATGTTTCTCTTTAATCTTTTCTTTGTAAATAATTCCTCTAGCTAAACTACTGCTCGGTTACAGGTGTGAGTGTTTGTTTTAGTGGCGTAGTCTCTCAGGTCATGTGGGTGTTTGTTTGGCAGGGTGTGTGGCGCCGCCCTGGTGGCGGGAGGTCAGGTCAGCGGTGGCGGTAGTGCCTCATTAGGGGGACGATGCAAGATGGGGGGCCCGAGAGCTTGAGGAAGGGGTGCTGGAGCAGCTCCTGGGCTGTGGCTCGCTGAGACGGCTCTCTAACTAACATCAGGTCGAGGAAGGCCCTCATAACCGATGATACCTGAAGGAGAGAAAAAGAACACATTACTATTTATTTGATTTAGGGGAATAACTGACATCAATAAACATTTCTGTAAATGTGCCAATTAAAATGATAATGAAAAAAATGAACCCTGCTGACCTTGTGTGACTCCTTTAGCCGTGGGGGCAGGTTGTCTCGTATCCTCCTCATGGCCTGTAGAGGGGGTTCGTTAAAGTACGGGGGTTCCCCATCTATCATCTCTATCACCATGATGCCCAACGACCAGATATCCACCTAGCAGGCAGTGTGAATGGTGTTATTGTCTTTTTTCACAGCTCACTTTCTACAACATTATGCAACGGGAGGGCCTAATCCTGAATGGTGATTGGTCTATTCCACAATATACTATGACGTTAAAATGCCCATTTACTCTGTGCCATATGTCTACGCAATCCACTGTCTCATCAGCCAAGCAAGGCCCGTTTTAAACATGATCTCCACCATAAACAGCATCTAGACATTATCTCACACTTCTTTAAGATGAACATTTCATTTTCCACAGAGGAGATTTGTATAAACCTTGCTGTCCGTCTCTCCGACATTTGCAACATTGTTTCGATATTAAAAATGAGTTCTCCAGCTGTCCCATAGTAACGAACGTGTCGGGGTCGGGACGAGGCAGACAGGCAGGGCAGCATTTCTCAGCCAGTCGAAATCATGAATCAGCTGGCATCATTTTTATGGATATTTTCAAAGAAATGTCAATTGAAAAAAAAGATCAAACGAAATGAAGTGCAGCTAGTTTGCAGTCTTTACAGCTTCAGTTGGAAGTGATTGTCTTAGCTGTGCTGTTGGCTAGCTCCTCTGAACAACATCACCCTGACGAGAGAGTTTCTACGCCAGGCTGTATGCAAATAAATGTCATTTGGAAAACAGCTTAAACAAATGCAAATGCTACTGTTGTTATTCTTTTGAACCTTTGCTGTGACTGTAAGTTAGCCATAGTTGGCTAGCTAGCAAGCAAGGGATAAGAACATTCCCAGCCAGTGTGGCAATGGAACATTTAGAATGAACGACTGTGTACAGAACAAAAAGGCTGAACGACTGGGTCGCGCTTTAAGCAACCGAACCCATAGAACAAATGACCAGCCGTCTTGGGTAGGAACCCCGGATTTGTGTCGGGACAATATCTTGTGGAAGGATGAAATAGTATGAATAAATTCAGCAAAAAAAAAATGTTTTTAATGAAAATATGTCAACCATTATTTGAATATGTTGGTAACCCTTTGCATAAAATTGATAATGCCCTCGAAGCCAGCGTTTAGTGGATACAGTGCATTAGGAAAGTATTCATTTTGTTACATTAAAGCCTTATTCTAAAATGTATTAAAATCACATTTTCCCTCATCGATCGACACACAATACTCAAATGTCAAAGCAAAAAACAGTTTTTTATACATTTTAAAAAATGTAAAAATTAGAAATATCACATTTACATAAGTAAATGACCCTCTGCTATGAGACTCGAAATTGAGCACAGGTACATCCTGCTTCCATTGATCATCCTTTCTGCAACTTGATCGGAGTCCACCTGTAGTAAATCCATTGACTGGACACGATTTGGAAAGGCACACACCTGTCTATATAATGTTCGACAGTTCACTCCTGGCAAAAAACCCTAAGTGACAAAGGTGTCCAAGAACCCGATGGTCACTCTGACAGAGCTCTAGAGTTCCTCTATTGAGATGGGAGAACCTTCCAGAAGGACAACCATCTCTGCAGCACTCCACCAATCCGGCCTTTACCGTAGAGTGGCCAGATGGAAGCCACTCCTCAGTAAAATTCAAATGACAGCCCGCTTAGAGTTTGCCAAAAGGCACCTAAAGGACTCTCCGACCATGAGAAACAAGATTCTCTGATCTGATGAAACCAAGATCGGACTCTTTGGCCTGAATGCCAAGCGTCACGTCTGGAGGAAAGTATGGCGGAGGAAGCATCATGCTGTGGGGATGTTTTTCAGCGGCAGGGACTGGGAGACTACTCAGGACCTCAGACTGGGGCGAAGGTTCATGTTCAAACAGGACAATGACCCTAAGCACACATCCAAGACAACGCAGAAGTGGCTTCTGGACAAGTCTCTGAATGTTCTTGAGTGGCTCAGCCAGAGCCTAGATTGAAACCCGATGGAACATCTCTGGAGAGACCTGAGCTTGAGAGGATCTGCAGAGAAGAATGGGAGAAACTCCTCATATGCAAGTGTGCCAAGCTTATAGCGTCATACCCAAGAAGACTCAAGGCTGTAATTGCTGCCAAAGGTGCTTCAACAAAGTACTGATTAAATGGTCTGAATACTTATGTAAATGGAAATTGCTTCGCCCAAAACCGCAAGGCTTTCCAGAGGGTGGTGCGGTCTACCTGCCCTCCAGGACACCTACAGCACCCAATGTCACAGGAAGGCCAGAAAGATCAAGGACAACAACCACCCGAGCCACTGCCTGTTAACCAGGCTACCACCCAGAAGGTGAGGTCAGTATATGTGCATCAAAGCTGGGGCCGAGAGGATGAAAAACAGCTTCTATCTCAAGGCCATCAGACTGTTAAACAGCAATCACTGACACGGAGAGGCTGCTGCCTACATACAGACTTGAAATCATTGGCCACTTTAATAAATGGATCACTAGTCACTTTAATAATGTCACTTTAATAATGTTTACATATCTTGCATTACTCATCTCATATGTACATACTGTGTTTTATACCATCTATTGCATCTTGCCTATGCCGCTTGGTCATCGCTCATCCATATATTTATATGTACATATTCTTATTCCATCCCTTTACTTAGATTTGTGTGTATTACGTAGTTCTTGTGGAATTGTTGGATTACTTGTTAGATATTACTGAACTGTCAGAACTAGAAGCACAAGCATTTCGCTACACTCGCAATAACATCTTCTAACCATGTGTATGTGACCAATCAAATTTGATTTGAAAGATTTGATTTTAAATGTAATATTTTCAGTTTTTTAAAAATGTTTTATACATTTGCAAACATTTCTATAAACCCATTTTTGCTTTGTCATTATGTGGTATTGTGTGTAGACTGATGAGGACAAAAAAACTATTTCATCCATTTTAGAATAAGGCTATAACGTAACAACATGTGGGAAAAATTCAAGGGGTCTGAGTACTATTAGTCTCAGGCCTGACAACACCCGTGCCAATACTTCCTCCAAACACCGGCTTCACTCACTTATTCAGACATTTGAATGTGTTATTTGGCAACGTGTGTTCTTACCTCTGTGCCGTAGGGTAACCGCGAGATGACCTCCGGTGCCATCCAGTAGGGCGTGCCCACCAGAGACTTCCTCTTGGGCACCTCTTTGGACACTTGGGCGCAGAAGCCAAAGTCTGACAGCTTGATCTGTGGGAACAGAACATTTGGTTGATCATCTCAATGTGTTGTCAATGGGAATTTTCGGAGCACTTTCGTACAAGGGGAAACAAAAATCCCATATAAATTTCTTTTTTTTTTACCAGTATACATTATGGATGTGTGTTGCCTTTTTCTGAAAATATATTTAAGGACAGTATGAATATTTCACAATTTTCTTTCAATCGAAACCCTCTGTTTTTACCATTAAATGGAACATTGACCTCTTGGGATGAAGAGGTTTTCATATAAGCCACTCTAATCCTGCTTCTATTATCCCTTAATTAGCCATCCATCACATTCCAGCAGCTCGTTAAGAGGCATTAGGCTGGCTTTAATTAATAAGGACTGGGTACTAATTGATTATGATCTCCTCTCCTCTCTCTCAAGTCCTGCAGTCAGAGGCACTTGAGGAGTTCGTACTGCATCACTGGCAACAGCACAGAGGTAGGTTATTGTGTGTGTGTAGGGCAGAGTTTAGCAACATTACATTGTAAGTAACATTGTATCATTTGGCGTCATGTGAGAAACTGGGTGTAAAGGTCAGTGGCGTGTATTCATGGATGCCAAGAGAAGACAGACCCCCCCCCCCAAAAAAAAAATATATTAAAAAAAATAAAACAACCTCTTTCATCTCTCTGTGTTTCATAATTTTCCTTCAATTCGCAAGAGGCTGAATGTACCTCACCAGATAAGGCATCTGTGCAAGCAAAACAGCGCCCCTCTGTCTCGGTGTGTGTAGGCTCTCTGATGCTGTCTGATCAAAAAGAGTATGACATTGTTGCCGCCCATAGCATTGAATGCAAGGGAAAGCCAGCGAGCATGTAGCCTCCCTTGATGAAATATAAATAAAATAATAGCCAATCAGTGTTGAGCTTACTAAGTGAGCTCTAATGTGAATGGTCCTGGCGCACCAGAAGTAGTGTAAATCACATCGCATCCAGAGCATACATTACTGACAGAAAATCCTGCATCCCGTTGTGATGTTGTCCTCCGGTGGCCAGCTAGCTAAAATTGTCCCTTTACTTTATTAGCCATGGATAGAGATAGAGATTTGTACTTGTGGTTTTACTTAATTCTCCATACTAGCCAATGATTATAACGATGATTCTGATCCAACCATAAATTCATACATTGTGCCCCTGGCCTGAGAGGATGGTTCAATATGTACTGTAGCTAGATGTAGAAGGCTAATATTAACTAGCTAACGTTGCCCATTTAAGGAAGTTAGGCTAGTGAGCATGTTTTTAAGCCAGGTAGCCTAGGACAACAAAACATGCAAGTGTGTACTGTATGACAGAGTAATAGACAGTTTCTCAACATGAAAGAGGAGGATGGCATTGGCGTTTCTCTCCAAGTAGTGTGAGTCAACGTGTTTTTTCTACTTGAACGAACGCGCATGCAAGCGCACGCACAGATATCAGAACCATGGACAGTCACATCATATTTAGCTTACGATGATTGGACTAAATTTTTTTTGGCATCTTCTCATTGTCTCTGTATTAGGCTAAACATAGGTTATTAGATGATGTTGAAATGTTGAAGCTGAAATGGTGCTGGAATAGTGGAGGCAGCTCCTGTTTTCTTTGTGACTTGCGGTAACTCTACGTGGTTCTAAATCAATTGTTGTCTAGTATTCCGAAAATGTCGGAAACATTAACTTGCTTGACCACGCTGTAGGTCATGTAACTGTTTGTTACACGCAATGTGTTTTGTGGACTTCACCGGACAGAGGCTGTTCTCCGGTTTTGTGAAGAAACAACAGGTGTGGAAGAATATATTCTGCCACTGTGTCTTCTTATTGTCTCGGCCTTTGGAGCCTATATACATATCACGGTCGCAAAGCATATGAACTAACATGTTATAGAGCAAACAGCGCAATTATCACAACGCTCTTGACTTCCCCAGTGATTTTAACCCCGCACCACTACTGGTCAAGGTTACTATGAGAAACCCATGTTTCTAACCACAATACAGGTTTTAGCTGTGACCCAACAGGTACTGGGCACAACCCACCAGTCAAGCCAACATCTGGAAAACACTGTAGAGTCCCACAGTGTTACAAGTTAGTTTTGTACATTATTTATGAGTCCAGAATCCACGTTGTCTTACGCGTCCATCGCTGGTGAGGAGGATAGAATCACTCTTGATGTCTCTGTGGATGACTCCCTGCGTGTGGAGGTACGACAGAGCCCTCAACACCGACACACACACGGTGGCTATCTGCTCCTCGTTCATCCTGAAACACACACACACACACACGTGGGTCAAAATGGAGGTTAGGACACTGCCAAACACATACCCTATAGCATATGCGTTCTTTCACAAGGACCACGTGAATGTAAAAAATATATATATTTACCAGGAAGATGAGAACATCGTAGGAACATGAAATTCGTGGCGATAATCATGTAATGTGCACTAAGCTTAACAGTCGTGTGTGTGGTCCCATATGGGCTCGGGGTAAACAGTACGTCTGGCTGATTCCACAGAACTCCACAGAACATTAACATGAAGCCCCAGCTGGCGAGAACCTCCCCATCATCGCACACACACACACACACACACACACACACACACACACACACACACACACACACACACACACACACACACACACACACACACACACACACACACAGATCTGGTACTGGTACTCCATTCTTGTGTATTTTATTCCTCTTGTGTTACTATTTGTATTAGAATATATTTTTATGAACTCTGCATCGTTGGGAAGGGCTAATAAGTCACGGTAAAGTCTACATCCATTGTATTTGGCTCGTGACAAATATATATATATATATACTGTTTTTTACACACACACAAACACAGCTCTCATCTGCAGCCCCTCCAGCACTCTCCTCCCTGTACCGTCTCACTCCACAGGAATCCATTGTCTTAGCAAGGAACAACTCGCATCACACACGGGCGCGCGCACACACATACTCTAGACTTCCCTCCCATCGTAGATTGTGCCAGGTTTTGTTGTCACACATGTATGCATTGAGAATTGCAAAACAATCTAGCAAATGGGAGGTTGATGTGTAGACAAAGGAGATTCAATGCTTCACACACATACACCCGCACACATACACCCACACAGATACACCCACACACATACTTACACAAAAACGCGTCCACAAACACAGACGCCCGCACAAAACAAATCATTGCCGAGATAGTACATTATTTCAAACAGAGAATGAAAAAGAAAGTGTATTGTTTAATGAGGCTGTCAAAGTTGCCAAGGGCATCGCATGCAGATGCGTGCACACACACCACACACACCACACACACACACACAGTAGCTCCATTAGTTGATTATATGTCAGGTACAGTACAGCCACGACACATACTAGTGAGGACAATTTAACTTTGTTGCTAATTGAAATGGCTGAGGAACAGGAACACGACACAGATATAGGCTATTCTGGCATTGGTACATTGTGTGTGTTGGCAGATACCCAGGGAGAGAAGTGGGGGGGGAGTGAGAGGGAGAGAGAGAGAGAGAGAGAGAGAGAGAGAGATGGAAAGAGAACGTGAGAGAGTGAGTGAGCAAGCAAGAGAGAGAATGGTAGAGACAGAGAATAGATATAGAATCAGAGGAAGAGAGAGATAATGATGGAGAGAGAGAGAATTGGGGGGGAGGGGAGTACTCACCTGCAGTGGAACTGTTTGTGTGCGTGTTCTCCTATTCAGCTCTACACAGTGAGTAGTCATTTTACGCAACAAAAGAGTCGACTGAAATAGATTTGTACAATTCACCTGGCCTAACAGATGTGAATTCTATGACTGAAACGTGTTGCTGACAGTCATTTGACGACTATCAACAGTGTTAATGACACAAATACACGTGCATCCTTGAACTAAGTGCACTAAACGGTAAGGTATATGGTTGTTATTACACATGAACTATAATGTCTAACTGCTAACTACAAAATCTATCAGGATTTGTTTGTGTTAGTAGGTAGTATACTGAATATCCTCCTATTATCAACACAATTCCTACAGCTGTGATTATCCAAACAGCTGTGTCGGAGAAAGGGACGAGACAGGGAGGTGAACGAGGGATCCACATCTCCTCACACAACTAATGAAGACTCTTCTCTCCATCTCACGACTTCACGCTGACAGGGACGCCACTGCGTCCTCACGCAACCGTGTTATTAGCGCGGCGCACAACACCGACACGCACACTGACACACGCCAGGCAAATGACTGTAATTAAAAGACCAAGGACACAATGGGTGTTAATCTAAACGACGAGGCGTTGAGAGGTTTAGGAGAAGACACTGAAACAACAGAGGAAAGAAAGATCTAGAAGTTTGAGTATAACAACTAAAACTCATGGAACCAGGTCCATTTGGGGTTATTGAGGAATTCTGCTTTACTGTTTCAGTTCCTGAGAGCGGGACAACAATCCAAATCCTCTTTGTTCAGACACAGGGAATTGAAGTGTCATGTTAGCGCCACAAGCTAATGCTTAGGTAGCCATTAGGAGAGAGGTGAATGGACTAGTGGCAGATGATTGGTTACCTCGTGTGAGTGACAATGTCCGTCAGGGCCCCGCCCTCCAGGAACTCCATAACGACCCAGAGCTCGTCTCCAACCAGGTAGCTGTTGTACATGTCAACCACGTTCTCATGGTGATAGTCCCTCATGATCACCACCTAGAAACAAACAAATCAACAAACACAGGTTACATGACAGATAGACTTTTGAAGTTTACGTACACCTTAGCCAAATACATTTGAACTCAGTTTTTCACAATTCCTGACATTTAATCCAAGTACAAATGTTCTGTCTTGGTTCAGTTAGGATCACCACGCTATTTTAAGAATGTGAAATGTCCGAATAATAGTAGAGAGAATTATTTATTTCATCTTTTATTTCATTCATCACATTTCCTGTGGGTCAGGCGTTTACA
Source organism: Oncorhynchus tshawytscha (assembly GCF_018296145.1). Lineage (NCBI taxonomy): Eukaryota > Metazoa > Chordata > Actinopteri > Salmoniformes > Salmonidae > Oncorhynchus > Oncorhynchus tshawytscha. The sequence continues at coordinate 36,153,168 of NC_056433.1, read as the reverse complement.
TACACTCAATTAGTATTTGGTAGCATTGCCTTTAAATTGTTTAACTTGGGTCAAATGTGTCGGGTAGCCTTCCACAGGCTTTCCACAATAAGTTGGGTGAATTTAGGCCCATTCCTCCTGACAGAGCTGGTGTAACTGAGTAAGGTTTGTAGGCCTCCTTGCCCGCACATGCTTTTTCAGTTCTGCCCACAAATTTTCTATAGGATTGAGGTCAGGGCTTTGTGATGGCCACTCCAATACCTTGACTTTGTTGTCCTTAAGCCATTTTGACACAACTTTGGAAGTATACTTGGGGTCATTGTCCATTTGGAAGACCCATTAGCGACCAAGCTTTAACTTCCTGACTGATGTCTTGAGATGTTGCTTCAATATATTCACATAATGTTTCCTCCTCATGAAGCCATCTATTTTGTGAAGTGCACACCAGTCCCTCCTGCAGCAAAGCACCCCCACAACATGATGCTGCCACTCCCTTGCTTCACGGTTGGGATGGTGTTCTTCGGCTTGCAAGCATCTCCCTGTTTTTCCTCCAAACATAACGATGGTCATTATGGCCAAACAGTTCTATTTTTGTTTCATCAACCAGAGGACATTTCTCCAAAAGGTACAATCTTCCTCCCCATGTGCAGTTGCAAACCGTAGTCTGGATTTTTTATGTCGGTTTTGAGGAGTGGCTTCTTCCTTGCTGAGTGGCCTTTCAGGTTATGTCGATATAGGACTCGTTTTACTGTGGATATAGATACTTTTGTACCTGTTTTCTCCAGCATCTTCACAAGGTCCTTTGCTGTTGTTCTGGGATTGATTTGTACTTTTTGCACCAAAGTAGGTTCATCTCTAGGAGACAGAACGCGTCTCCTTCCTGAGCGGTATGACGGCTGCCTGGTCCAATGGTGTTTATACTTGCATACTATTGTTTGTACAGATGAACATGGTACCTTCAGACATTTGGAAATTGCTCCCAAGGATGAACAAGACTTGTGGAGGTCTACAATTATTTTTCTGAGGTCTTGGCTGATTTATTTTCATTTTTCTATGAAGTCAAGCAAAGAGGCACTGAGTTTGAAGGTAGGCCTTGAAATACATCCACAGGTACACCTCCAATTGACTCAAATGATGTCAATTAGCCTATCAGAGGCTTCTAAAGCCATGACAGCATTTTCTGGAATTTCCAAGCTGTTTAAAGGCATAGTCAACTTAGTGTATGTAAACGTCTGACCCACTGGAATTGTGATACGGTGAATTATAAGTGAAATAATCTGTCTGTAAACAATTGTTGGAAAAATGACTTGCGTCATGCACAAAGTAGTTGTCCTAACCAACTTTCTAGAACTATAGTTTGTTAACAAGAAGTTTGTGGAGTGGTTGAAAAAACGAGTTTTAATGACTCCAACCTAAGTGTATGTAAACTGCTGACTTCAACTGTATCAGCAGTGTGACAAAGTTGTCCTTGCTGTGCACCAGAGGTTTAAAATCAGAAGGACTGGTTCTTTCCAAAAATGTCTGATATGTATTTAATAACACAGGTAAAACGTGGATGCTAAAAGTAGACAATGTAAAAAAATATATCAAAATAAATAAAAAAATATAAAAAAATATATCAAAACAGACAGCATGGCTTGTGGCATTCTCACACACCAGTGTGCTCTACACAGCCTATATAGTACCTACCTGAATCCCAAACAAACAAGAACAAGTGTGGCCAAACAATTCAAAATGTCCGCCACCAACCCTACAGAATAGGGTGTGATTGGCAGATGTCTTTCCTGTGTAGATATGAATCGTGCAATGAAAAGATGTCATCCTCAAGTAGACAGGAATTCTAGTTTGAATCGCATTGCAAATGGTCCACTATTTGACCTCGGACCAGCTCTGATAAGCTTTTAGTTGCCTGTCTAATGTCCTAGAAATAAACTAACGCTGCTAAACTAGCTAGCTAACTCAACCACACTTTGCCTGCTTCAACTTCAGCTTTACCTAGATATTGATGAATTGGTAACTGGCTAATTATGAAGCTTGAAAGCAAATGATGTAGGCTACAGTGCCCTCCAAGTATTGAACACAGTTCAGTTGTTCTTTTTGCAGTAGGCTCTTCCAAAAATGTGGATTTGAGATTAAATTTGAATGAATGAGGTTAGTACATAATGCCCTATTATTTTGGGGTACTTGTAAGCATATTTTTTTACATTCTAGTCCTATCCAGATTTAGGTTGAATCTAAAATGTCAATGGCTACATTACATGCTGGAATTCATTAAAAGATAAGAATAGCAGGTATCAGTAATCATCTGTATCACAAATGATGAAATGAATGTATTTGCAATCTTTTTTTGCTAATTTGGTTGTTGCTATGGAAGCTTAATGAAAAGGGATTGGATTGGGGTGTTAATAGGATAACATTAAGCTTCAATATAGCACGCCCATGCACACACACGCACGCACACACACACACACACACACACACACACACACACACACACACACACACACACACACACACACGTATTAATATTAATCATTGATGTGGGTGCGAAGATATGCAAGGACAAGATACTTCATGTCTCTTGTTAACATACTATAAGTCATGCCACCCACTTAATCCAAACAGAAATCCCTTCATGACATAAATACTGTGGCTGACTACTGAGTAACAGCTCTACTGTCTTGCTATATAGCAGGCAGGAATGATACAGTAGGGTAGAGATAAAAGGCTTGGCTCACCTCGTTCCAGATCCAAAATAATGTTAGCTTGTTGCCTTGGCAACATCTAAATCAGGTTCACTAACATAATGCTCTGATCAAAACATCTGAGGGACAGAAAATACTCGTACGTGAGGAAGCCTAATCTGAGAGACTAAATAATAATAATAATAATAATTTCACAATTTTGACTGTTGAAATTAGAGGCCTGCGCTTTCTTACCTAAAACTTTGAGTCTATTAAAAGAAAAATAACACAGTACCAAAATCGCTTGGTATCTACTGGGACAAACAACCCCTGACCCCTAACCCCTCACCTCATTGAAGAGCAGTTCTCTCCTCTGCTGTTTCCTCAAGTCCATCTTCTTGACGGCCACCTGCTTGCCACTATGCTTCTCGCTGGCGATGCACACGATGCCCGTCGAGCCCTCGCCAATCTTTATGAAACTCTCCAGGTACTCCCTGGGGTCACCTGGGGTCAGAGACAGACAGATATTCAATGTCTGCTACTCACAGCAAGATACTTTATCTACGAAGCGTCTGCACATTATCGACAAACTAGCAAAATAACTTCTCTGCCTAGAAACGGTATATTTCAACTCCTGTGATGTGGGATGTACTTGTGCTTTTTTCTTAGGCTCCTCTCTATTTACCTGGGTTGACGACGAGCTGCAAGGCAGCCCTGAACTGTTCGTGGGAGACCCTGGAGGGCTGGGCATCTGAACTGGAGCCCCAGGAGGGAGGGGGGTAGGCCCCCGGGGGGATGTAAGGGGACGATGGCTGGGAGTATGCCCCCTGGAGGAGAGAGCCGGTTAATACCTCCACTCCATTGTCGGTGGTGATCTTTGCAGTGACACACCTGCTTCTCTGAGAGTCATACGTAATTGTAGGTCAAAATCTTTTTTGATCATTCAAAGAGATACGCATGCAGTCATGCAAACACGCACGCACGCTTGCATCACAGTAGACCCACCTGTGGAGTGTATGGCGGGCTGGGCTGTGAGGGTGGGTGGTGGTAGGGGGAGGGTTTGTAGTGGTGGAACACAGGGGGGTACTGGAGTCCGGGGGGGTAGCCAGAGGGCTTGCTGTGGCTTTGAGGTAGTTTGAGGGGCCCGCGCGGGTATGTGTCAGACCCTGGGACCTGGGGACTCCCGTCCCAAGACGACTGGTCGTAATCACCCTGCGAGAGACGGAAGACAGAAAAAGACAGTGTTAAAAACACAGCTAATACCCTGAAAACCTAAGCCATTTAAGCATATTAAAATAACAAGCTAATAGAACGATAGCCGACTCAAAAGTATGATCTTATATAAGTGCAAACCCCGTTTACGCTGGGCCGCCATACAACACATAGGAAAGACAACCTCACCAAACAACAGAGACTCTGCTTACTTGCATTCTGAATATAAAACTGTCAGAGATATTTCTCTCCCTCCTCAGTTTCTGTTAATTTTGAAATACCAGCTGCTGTCCCTGTGACCTGAGTAGGTACATTACCCCTGGACAGGTGTAACGGAGGGCGTTTAGTCGAAGGGACAGGGGCTATACTTTATCATTAATACCCCACACAGACCCAAACAATGTTCCTCCATTACCCCATCCATCATACAGATGCTTTTAGGCCAGGGAACCCCCAGATCTGGGGCAACGCTCCACATCGTTTCCCTCCTTAGTCTCGTTTACAGTACCTGTTAGATTATATTCCTACAGTAGACTGTATTGGGGGGGTGGACTATGTTACCCAGTGTGGTTGCAGGGTTGTGCTCCAGCCACACGGTAACAATCAAGACTTTGTGTAGAAGAATCAGGTTTGAAGCTGCTCAGTTCGAGCAAAACCTGATTGTCCATCTTCGCTCTATTCTGCCTCTCTCGCTCTCTCTCGCTCATTCCCTCTCTTTCCCTCTCTCTCTCTCTCAAATTCAAATTCAGATTGATTTCTTGGCATGAAATACAATTTGTAGATATTGCCATTGCCAAAGCAGTATAGTGGTACAGCATTTCAGTAAATAAAGTACAATGCAATGAGGATAATGAAATACAGTTCATTTCAGTAATAATAATAGTACATATAATAATGTGTACACTACTGCTGTTGTATTGTGTAATCTTCGGTCGCATACATTTAATTAAATAAAAAGAAGATTATAAAAAGAAAATGAAAGAAAGGCTAATAAATAAACAACAAAGTGTACATGGATGATGGCTATACTATGTATCAGGGAATTAATGGTCATGGGATGTTCCTCAGGCTATGGCAATCATATTACATATCTGGCATTAATATTAGTGGTTTCTCCCTCGCCCAGAATAATCCCCAGCTTTACGTCATTAGTAAATGCACATAAATTGGCAATTGATTGAGATATTTTCTTGAACATATATTCTCTTATTTGGGAGTATTTCTCACAGTCGAGGAAAAACTGCATCCCTGTCTCTCTCTCCCTCCCTCTCTCTTTCTCTCCCTCTCTCTCTCTCTCTCTCTCTCTCTCACTCTCTCTCTCTCTCTCTGTGTGTGCTGGGGTGGCTTAAAGCTGTTTCTCCATGTCCTAGGTGGGTGGTGATGAGTCATAAATCTAGCTTGGAGAGAGGTGACAAAGGGACACTTCTCTCCCTGACACTAAACATTATGCATTGTGAGTGGGACCTTGCATTCTGCCTTCTGCATGAGAGGAATCACAAACAGAAAGCAAGAGTATGGTGTGTGCGTGTGTGTTTGTGTGTGAATCAGTCACTGAGTCCCCCTCCCTTCTCCTTGTTCCTGCCCTTCAGTTTTACTCTACCAGGTAGTACATCTAGAGGTGTTTTATGGCATCACGACTCACCAGTAACTCTGTATAAATGTGAGGTGCCGTGAACTGGTTATACAAGGTATTTACAGTGTTATTACCTAAGAATACAGCAGAGCCAAACATGTATGACTTGAATTGAAAAAAGGATTCAAAAGGTAACATTGTATGATTCTGATTATAATATAGGTTCACTCTTAATATTATGTTGCACAAATACCTTTATTTTAATTTTTTTTAAACATATTTATATTTAGACTTATTTTGAAGCCTTATTTAATCCTAATGTCGTTATTTTATTAGGTACATTATCAGCGAAGAACTCCAAATACTGTGTTTGCCTAAATTGATTTTTAAAAGTACACTAAATTATAGCTGTGAACTGCACCTGCTCATACAGGATAGTACCGGGCTGAGATATATAATATCTAGGCTAATAATCCATCTGGTGAAGACTAGCTGCCTCCAGTACTGAGGAGATGATGCTCTGACTTCCGGAGTTAATGACATTACCTCCCAGAACACACACTCCCCCCAAACATACACTCATAATAAAAACCCGATGACAAGAAAGAGGCAGGGCAGGAGGAGGAAATCTCTCTCTCTCTCTCTCTCTCTCTCTCTCTCTCTCTCTCTCTCTCTCTCAATCTCTCTCTCTCTCTCTCAATCTCTCTCTCTCTCTCTCTCTCTCTCTCTCTCTCTCTCTCTCAATCTCTCTCTCTCTCTCTCTCTCTCTCTCTCTCTCTCTCTCTCTCTCTCTCTCTCTCAATCTCTCTCTCTCTCTCAATCTCTCTCTCTCTCTCTCTCTCTCTCAATCTCTCTCTCTCTCTCTCTCAATCTCTCTCTCTCTCTCTCTCTCTCTCTCTCTCTCTCTCTCTCTCTCTCTCAATCTCTCTCTCTCTCTCTCTCTCTCAATCTCTCTCTCCCTCTCATATCTCTCTCTCTCTCTCTCTCTCTCTCTCTCTCTCTCTCTCTCTCTCTCTCAATCTCTCTCTCTCAATCTCTCTCTCTCTTCTCTCCTCTCTCTCTCTCTCTCTCTCTCAATCTCTCTCTCTCTCTCTCTCTCTCTCTCTCAATCTCTCTCACTCTCTCTCTCTCTCTCTCTCTCTCTCTCTCTCTCTCTCTCTCTCTCTCTCTCTCTCTCTCTCTCTCACACACAAACACACACACTCCTCCACCTACACACACACAGAGAGTAAGAGGAGGGTTGGGTTTGTGTGGGGATGGTGGTATAATTACGTGGCGTGGACTTGTTTAATCAATCACTGTGAAGCGGCGGTGCTCCTCGCGGCCCGCAGGAGGGACGGGGCTACTCTCCAGACCCCCTATCGTTGGCGGGCCCCGGCGGCTGGCTGTCAGCCAAGGGTCTCCTGATCCATGTTGGTTAAACGCGCATCAATCTGAATTTGGCAGGGTAATCAACAACCCAACTGAACTGTGAAATTGAATTCCGCGCTGGAACATCGTTGGGCCGTTTTTATGCGAAGGCTGCAGAAAGGAGAAAGTGCCGCAACATCAATTTGTCACGAGAGCTGCTGCCGAGGCAGTGGAGGAGTAGCTGCGTGTGTGTGTGTCTGTGTGTGTGTGTGTGTTGTGTTGTGTGTGTGTGTGTGTGTGTCTGTGTGTGTGTGTGTGTGTCTGTGTGTCTGTGTGTTGTGAGCCCGTGCTGTCTACTGTTATAACCCCACTGGCTCACAACAAAAAGGGGGATTTTGTTCAATGACTGAATTGAAAGAGAAAGAGAGAGAGAGAGGAGAGGGAGAGAGAGGAGAAGTGGGTTCATTACAAGGTCCATGAGGCAGGAAGAATGGTGCTTCTTAAGCTGCCAGATCACTTACAACACGCTTTTGTTTTTTGTTCTTTTTTTTCTACCGATGTTAGGAATCTCCTACACGCGTCACGACACATATCTTGCGACTGTTTTTTTTCTCCCAATACCTCTATATGATCTCCTACATCATCTTTTTCAGATGGAACTCAATAGCGTGTCACGTAGTGAATTTGGTTTCAACGATAGACCTCATAGGCCTTTCTTAAGGTGCATAAAGTATAGTCAGCTGCAGTAGATTCCTGTCTTGCTCCAATCACATGCATTTGTAACAACGACAAAAAAAGAACTCTCACCACAAAAACACTATTTCTGTTTCTACCTCTACCTGTGTGTATTGTGGATGTTTACTAAGGCATTGGAGGTGAAGTGGCTTTCATCAGGGCACCCTAGGGTTAATATCAGCAGATGTATTACTACTGTAACACCAGATGTCCAGTACAGTACTACAGCGGACAGCCTCCTCTCCTCAGCTCATACGGAGCACAAATGTTCGTACAGTTTCAGTACGTATTGAGTGTACAAACTATTAGGAACACCTGCTACTTCCATGACACAGACTGACCAGGTGAATCCAGGTGAAAGATATGATCCCTTATTGATGTTACTTGTTAAATCCACTTCAATCCGTGTAGATGAAGGGGAGGAGACGGGTTAAAGAAGGATTTTGAAGCCTTGAGACAATTGAGACATGGATGGTGTATCTGTGCGATTCAGAGGGTGAACGGACAAGACAAAAGATAGAAGTGTCTTTGAACGGTGTATGGTTGTAGGTGCCAGGCGCACTGGTTTATGCCAAGAACTGCAACGCTGCTGGGGTTTTCCCGCTCGACAGCTTCCCGTGTGTATTAAGAATGGTCCTGGTGGACCAAAAGGACACCCAGTCAACTTGACACAACTGTGGGAAGCATTGGAGTCAACATGTGCCAGCATCCCTGTGGAACGCTTTCGACACCTTGAAACAACTCAATAGGAAGGTGTTCGTAATGTTTTGTACACTCAGTGTCGTATCAGTGTAACACATTTTGTTCTTGCCCTCTGTTTGTTTGTGTTCTGAATATCGTACATGGTTCGACAAAAGAAAACAGATGGATAAACAGTTCTCGTGTTGGTGTATAATAGCTACACGTAACGATCAGACAGAGAGTCGGTGACTGAGGGAGATGGGGACGGGGACGTTCAACGGCTCATTCCTCTGCACAGTTCAATGAAAGGTCACTGTTTCAGCGCCGGGATGTCCGCTTGCTATTCACCTTCCGATTATCACACAGGCGTTTGTCCGGGCAGAGGCAACAAATGACACACGATCTGCACATGCACAACTTCCCAAACCCATGATGTTCTTCAACCCTGCTCTCGGAGAGGGATGGTGTGCACACTTTTGTTTTAGCCCAGCACTAACACACCTGGTTTATTAACAAATCATCAAGCCTTTTTGTTGTTGTTGTTGTCGCTAAAAGAGTGGTGTTAGTCCTGGTTTGATCAGAAACCTTGCATACACATGCTACTGCAGCTCATACAGGACCAAGACTAGCAGGGGGGAAGAACACTGCAGTAGATGGTTGATTATTATGGCATCTCCATGAGGTCTAGACCTGCAAGTCACCTGTCCAGCTCTCTGTGTGTCGCTCCACTGGCGCCTAACTGAAGCTGATATAGGGGACTGCAATTGCAGAGTGGTATTTATTTGCTTGGGCCTCGTACACTTCACACACACACTATCTGTCATTCTGCCCCTGAACAAGGCAGTTAACCCAGTGTTCCTAGGCCGTCGTTGAAAATATGAATTTCTTCTTAACTGACTTGCCTAGTTAAATAAAGGTATAATAAAATATAAATAAAAAATGATCTCTAGATGTTCTCAGAAGTGTGTCTTCTCCTCTAGAAAACAAAAGCAATCAGTGAAACCTTCTGTTTTCCCAGTTACTTTGAAAGAGACTACGCTCCCGATTATAATTCCACTCCACGCAGCTCTTCTCTAATCTATAGGAATGTGTCTGTCCGCAGTATATCTGCAGTTGCAGGTCAAAGAGTAAGGAGTGATGGCACAAGATAGTCTTAGCGCTCAAATAGAAGACTTCTCTCTCGCTCCTCTCCCCCGGCCCCTCTCTCCTTCATGTCCTTCTCTCTCAGTCCCCCCCCCATCCCTCTCTCTCAGATGAACTGTGGTATTGGACTGATGCCAGTTTATCTCGTATTCCTCCTCTCGTCCAAATGTCTCCCCTTCCCTCCCCCTCTCCCACCCCCGTTTGGACTGTGGTATTGGACTGACGCCAGTTTATCTCGTCTTCCTCCTCTCGTCCAAATGTCTCCCCTCACCCTCCCCCTCTCCCACTCCCGTTTGGACTGTGTTATCGGCTTGACAACGGCCCAGTGTTGTGGCGTTCATTGATTCTAGCGCGGCTTCTGTAAAGGCAATTCTGTGTCTGTGGCAGAGCCTTCCTCCGCTGGGGAACAGTAGATTAACTACTGACACTAGATCCATCACACAGAGGTGAGGAGGAGAGGAGAGGAGAGAGGGAGGAGAAATGGGGAGGAAGGAAAGGAGAGGATAGGGGTAGATGAGAAGAGGGGGGGACGAGAAGAGGGAAGGGAGAAGTAAAGAGGGGGAGGGGAGGGGAGGGGAGAGGAGGAGAGGAAAGTAGATTGGGTAAAAGAGAGGAGCGAGGGAAGAGGAGAAAGGAGAGATGCAACTGGGGAGATAACACTGCATCATCTCTTTAAACCGGGAAGGGGTGGATACATGGGAGGCTAATGCATCTGTGTAATGTTCTCTGCAGTGGTTTCAATGGGTTTGTCAGAAAGGGCTGTCATTCCAGTGTCGTGGAAAAAGGCTACTATAGCTCAGCGTATGCACATTCAACATTTGCACCTTCCAGTTTATTAGGTACTTCAGAGAGAAATGCTGCCTAGCTCTTTCAGGGCCTTCGGAAAGTATTCAGACCCCTTGACGTTTTCCACATTTTGTTACGCTGCAGCCTTATTTTAAAATTGATTGAATAAAAAACAATCCTCAGCAATCTACACACAATACCACATAGTGACAAATTGAAAACAGGTTTTTAGAAATGTTTGCAAAATGTATTAAACTTAAAAACAGGAATACCTTATTTACATACAGTTGAAGTCGGAAGTTTACATACACTTAGGTTGGAGTCATTAAACTCGTTTTTCAACCACTCAACCACCATTTCTTGTTAACAAACTATGGTTTTGTCAAGTCGGTTAGGACATCTACTTTGTGCATGACACAAGTAATTCTTCCAACAATTGTTTACAGACAGATTATTTCACTTATAATTCACTGCATCACAATTCCAGTGGGTCAGAAGTTTACATACATGAAGCTGACTGTGCCTTTAGCTTCTGATGCTTCTGAGGCTAATTGACATCATTTGAGTCCTACCTTCAAATTCAGTGCCTCTTTGCTTGACATCATGGGAAAATCAAAAGAAATCAGCCAAGACCTCAGAAAAAAATTGTAGACCTCCACAAGTTTGGTTCATCCTTGGGAGCAATTTCCAAATGCCTGAAGGTACCACATTCATCTGTACAAACAATAGTACGCAAGTATAAACACCACGGTACCGTCATACCGCTCAGGAAGGAGACGCGTTCTGTCTCCAAAGATGAACGTACTTTTGTGCGAAATGTGCAAATCAATCCCAGAACAACAGCAAAGGACCTTGTGATGATGCTGAAGGAAACAGGTTCAAAAGTATCTATATCCACAGTGAAACGAGTCCTATATCGACATAACTTGAAAGGCTGCTCAGCAAGGAAGAACCCACTGGCTCCAAAACAGCCATAAATAAGCCAGACTACGGTTTGCCACTGCACATGGGGACAAAGATCGTACATTTGGGAGAAATGTCCTCTAGTCTGATGAAACAAAAATAGAACTGTTTGGTCATAATGACCATCGTTATGTTTTGAGGAAAAACGGGGAGACTTGCAAGAACACCATCCCAACCGTGAAGCACGGGGGTGGCAGCATCATGTTGTGGGGGTGCTTTGCTGCAGGAGGGACTGGTGCACTTCACCAAGACCTTGAAGCTTCCAAAGGTGTATGTAACATATGGAAATGTGATATATCTGTTTTTTTATTTTTAATAAATAAATACAAAATCATAAAAACCTGTTTTGCTTTGTCACTATCGGGTTTTGTGTGTAGAGATTGATGAGGGAAAAAAACAAATGTAATACATTTTAGAATAAGGCTGTAACCTAACAAAATGTGCATAAAGTCAATGGATCTGAATACTTTACGAAGTATCACCTGATTTAAATTATTATCAAAACTGGACTATTTGGAAAAGTATCTTGAAAATAGTAGAAAATAATACACTGCTAACATACTGGATGTGTCTTTCCTTGGCAATAACATTTCCCGACTCAGATTACAGAGAAAATAAACACACCAGCCCAGACGTACCTTGGCCATGGCCTGTGAGTTGGTGAGAGTCTCTGAGAGGCGTGGGTAGGTGTAGGAGCTGTAGGGGTGTGTCTGAGGGGGACTCTTAAAAGCCCCGCTGGCCCCATAGGGCACGTTGGGCTCCTGGAGGCCGGACCCCGACCTGGAGCGCTGTCGGATGGCCGGCGTGGGGCTGGTCTGCATCACGTACGACGACTTAGGCCTCTTCTCGTACTCGTCTCTGGACATGCCGCTGTAGCTCCACTCGCTATCTGGGTAGTTGATTTGCTCGCTGTGCAGCGAGGCTCGCGACGGTGTCCCCACCATCGACGCATCCCGGTAGTCCTGACTGGACGAACCGCCTACGGACGCCCGGTAGTACCCCCCTGTCGTGGACCCGGCAGACCCCCCTGCGCTTCCCACCCCGGACCCAGATCCCACCTCGTCGGCCAAGCGCGCCCCCGCCACCTTGCTCTCCAAGTACGTGTGGTAGTCCGGAGGCAGCTTGGCGTAATCGGTCTTCTGAGGCATGGCGTCGGGGTAGAAGGGGACGCGGGTGGCGTGGGTGAGGTGGCCGTTCTGTTTGGGGAAGCGGTAGTGTCTCCCCACGGCCCAGTCCCCATCTAGAGCGAAGCCTTTACCGTCCTTCCTGTAGGGCTCCAGAGAGAAGTCCCTACTGGAGGTGTCCAGGTCACAGGAGTAGCGGGAGTAGTAGTGGCTGAAGCCGTTCTCCTCAGGGGCGTTGGGGTGGGGGTGTGGAGGGTGGTGGGAGGGGGTTTGGGGGCCCCGGACCCGGCCTGGTGGGGGCCCGTAGGGCTCTCTTTACGCAGGGAGTTGGAACGTGTCACAGAGATGCTGTCGAACTCCTCCAGGAGACCATTGATGGACGTGTCCTTCGGGGGCCGGTTCCCTCGAACGATGGTCTGGGGAACAGACAGTAAACACACAGTTAACGTACTGTAGCTACGCATCACAGTGAGGGAACCATAGAAATAGAATGGAATAGGAAGATCCATTCTAGTAATTATATTTCTATGAAAGTAACTACCTGCCCATGCACAGTAGATGGACACAGTTAACGTGCTGTAGCTACGCATCGCAGTGAGGGAACCATAGAAATAGAATGGAATGGGAACGTCCATTCTAGTAATTATATTTCTATGAAGGGAACTACCTGCCCATGCACAGTAGATGGATAATAAGTAGCCATGATGATACAAAGGAAATATCTGTACTATCAATGGAAATATGAATAGAAATTGTTCCATTGAGTAACATTCCTCTGAGGTGATGTGTATTATGTGTTTTGTGAGAAAATTAAAATGAGATACTTCTCTTATAGCAACAATAGGCATCTCCACACAGCCTGGTCTAATAGACTAGACGTAACATAGTAAACATATGTCCAGGACACTCAAATGAGTACGATATGTTACATTTAGCATGGTTACTTAAGACAGAATATTACTTAATTAAGGCAAAAATGAAATTAGGCTGGTTAGTCGTGGTGGATGGGCATGCATATAACACAAACGTTTATGAATTCAAAGGTTGCGTGCTCAAATCGCATCGCAAACAACTTTCGAGTTTGAGCCAATTAGCAACTTTACAACTTTACAACTTTTTAGCTACTTTGCAACTACTTAGCATGTTATCTAACCCTTCCCCTAACCCTAACCTTAACCCTTTAACTTAATCCCTAACACTAACCTTTACCTTAACCTTAAACCCTAATCCCTAGCCCACCTAACGTTAGCCACCTAGCTAACATTAGTAAAACATTTCAAAATGTTAGTTATTAGGTTACTCAATTAGTTGCTTCTGAGCTCCTAGAGTGTGCAGCTCTCCTTTTCTTTTTCACATGAATAATCGTGACATTTGGTGCACTGCATTTACACCCCGCTTACACACACACACACACAAACACACACACACGCACACACACACACGCACACACACACGCGCGCGCACACACGCACAGTTGCACACACACATGCGCCTCCGCAGGCACGCACACACACGCACACACACCCACACCACACACACACACCACACACTGCTGCTTCAAACCCCTAATGCAGCTGAAACAACAGCAGCATTGCTCATCCTCTCCTACCCACGGTAAGCTCTTTACACGGCAGAGAGGGCTGCGTGTGTGTGTGGCGTGTGTACGGTCGCGGTGTGTGCAGATCTCTGTGAGGGGAATCAAAGCCCTGTGTGTCTCTGCCTCCAGAGGATCAAAACAATGTGAGGTTAACATGAGGGTTAGGGCAACAGAGGATGGCACAGCTTTTTTCTCTCTCTCTCTCTCTCTCTCTCTCTCTCTCTCTCTCTCTCTCTCTCTCTCTCTATCTCTCTCTCTACCATGGATTCTGCTCTGTATCAGAGAATACTACAGGAGAATGTCAGACCATCCATCTGTGAGCTGAAGCTAAAGCGCAGCTGGGTCATGCAGCAAGACAATGATCCAAAACACACAATCAAGTCTACATGAAAATGGCTAAAAAGCAACAAATTTGAAGTTATGGAATGGCATAGTCAAAGTCCAGACCTATTCCCAATTGAGATGTTGTAGCAGGACTTGAAACGGAAGAGTGGGCCAAAATTCCTCCACAGCGACTGATTACTGGTGACTGATCAACAACTACAGGAAGTGATTGGTTGGCGTCATTGCAGCTAAAGGTGGCACAACCAGTTATTGAGTGTAAGGGGGCAATTACCTTTTCACACAGCGGAATTGAGTGTTGCATAACTTTGTTTATGAAAGAAATGAAATAAGTATGTAATTGTTGTGTTATTTGTTCACTCAGGTTCCCTTTATCTAATATTCGGTTTTGGTTGCAGATCTGACAACATTCAGTATCAAAAATATGCAAAAATTAAGAAAATTAGAAAGGGGGTAAATATTTTTCATTGCTCTGTACGTCCCAGACTGTAGGGGTTGTGTCTGAAATCTGTTAGAAATACATAACGTTTGGTACAGAACCTTTAGAATCAATTTATTTTCAATTCAAGAGATTAATTGAAATTCAAATTCAGGAGTTCAATGTGTAATTTGGGAAGGCTGAATGTAAATCATGAACACTCACTAATTCAATTGGCAGGGAGCACTGGAGAGTGTCAATTATTTAATAAAACATTAACCTTGTTTGGTTGAAAATCCATAACCTCTGTATAGGAGACAGAGAGAGAGAGAGAGAGAGAGAGGAAAGAGAGAGGGCGAGAGAGAGTGAGAGAGAGAAAGCAAGAGAGAGACACACGCAAGGTTAATTGTGTGCCAGATCACTGTCAAGCGTCCCGACATCACGTAAAGTCGGTGCTGGATATCTTCCCATTATTTTGAATTAAGGGCTGATAGTTTGGAGTACCTCTCTCTCTCTCTCTCTCTCTCTCTCTCTCTCTCTCTCTCTCTCTCTCTCTCTCTCTCTCCCTTCTTGGTTATTCACAGTGTCTCGGTGGTGACACCAGCCATATTTCAGAGTGCCGAGACTCTGGCCCATCCGCCGGTGAGAAGTTGTAATAGATCTAGTCTCTATCCCACTGTCTGTATAAATGTATGTTTCTCTGTGTCTGTCTGTCCATCTGTCTGCTCAAGGTAAGCACTGGTAGAGAAGAAGGGCAGAGGGGAGAGGGTAAGGCAGAAGGAGGAGAGGAGATCTAGTCTTTTTGCTGTGTACTTTATGCTGTGCTCCCTTTTGCGCTCAGAACAGCCTCAAACTCTACAAGGCGTCGAAAGCGTTCCATAGGGATGCTGGCCCATGTTGACTCCAATGCTTCCCACAGTTGTGTCAAGTTGTCTGGGTGTCCTTTGGGTGGTGGACCATTCTTGATACACACGGGAAGCTGTTGAGCATTAAAACCCAGCAGCGTTGGAGTTCTTGACACACTCAAACTGGTGTGCCTGGCACCTACTACTATACCCTGTTCAAAGGCACTTGAATCTTTTGTCTTTCCCATTCACTCTCTGGATGGCACAAATACACAATCCATGTCTCAATTGCCTCAATTGCCTCTTTAACCTGTCTCCACTTCATCTAGACTGGTTGAGGTGGATTTTTGAGTGGAATGGCAACGAAGGATATGTTTTACAATCCCGTCACAAATTCTGCTATTGTGTATGTTTTTTTGCGTCATTTGAAACTTATTTTGTATTTTGTAATATCTTATGTTTCACCGAGTCGTGGCTGAACGACAACATGATTAACATACAGCTGGCGGGTTTTAAGCTTTTTCGACAGGATAGAACAGTGACCTCTGGTAAAGACAAGGGGCGGAGGCCTATGTATATATGTAGGCAACTGCTGGTGCACGAAATCTAAGGAAGTCTTGAGGATTTGCTTGCCTAAGGTAGAGTATCTCATGATAAGCTGTAGACCACACTATTTACCAAGAGAGTTTACATCTATATTTTTCGCAGCTGTCTATATACCACCGCAGACCGATGCTGGCATGAAGACCGCACTCAATGATCTGTATACGGACATAAGCAAACAGAAAAACACTCATCCAGAGGCGGTGCTCCTAGTGGCCGGGGACTTTAATTCAGGGAAACTCAAATCAGTTTTACCTAATTTCTATCAGCATGTTAAATGTGTAACCAGAGGGGAAAAAAACTCTAGACCACCTTTACTCCAAAACACAGAGACGCGTACAAAGCTCTCCCCCGCCCTCCATTTGGCAAATCTGACTATAATTCTATCCTCCTGATTCCTGCTTACAAGCAAAAACTAAAGCGGTAAGCACCAGTGACTCTGTCAATAAGAAAGTGGTCAGATGAAGCAGATGGTAAGCTACAGGACTGTTTTGCTAGCACAGACTGGAATGTGTTCTGGGATTCTTCCGGTTGCATTGAGGAGTACACCACATCAGTCACTGGCTTCATCAATAAGTGCATTGATGACATCATCCCCACAGTGACCGTACGTACATACCCCAACCAGAAGCAGTGGATTACAGGCAACATTCGCACTGAGCGAAAGGGTAGGGCTGCCGCTTTCAGGGAGCAGAACTCTAAGCCGGAAGCTGATAAGACATCCCTCTATGCCCTCCGACGAACCATCAAACAGGCAAAGCGTCAATACAGGACTAAGGTTGAATCGTACTACACCGGCTCCGATGCTTGTCGGATGTAGCAGGGCTTGCAAACTATTACAGACAACAAAGGTTAGCACACCCACGAGCTGCCCAGTGACACAAACCTACCAGACAAGCTAAATTACTTCTATGCTCGCTTCGAGGCAAGTAACACTGACACATGCATGAGAGCACCAGCTGTGCCGGACAACTGCGTGATCACGCTCTCTGTAGCCGATGTGAGTAAGACCTTTAAACAGGTCAACATTCACAAGGCCGCAGGGCCAGACGGATTACCAGGACGTGTACTCCGAGCATTCACTGACCAACTGGCAAGTGCCATCACTGACATTTTCAACATGTCTGAGTCTGTAATACCAACATGTTTCAAGCAGACAACCATTGTCTCTGTGCCCAAGAATACTAAGGTAACCTGCCTAAATGACTATCGACCCGTAGCACTCACATCTGTTGCCATGAAGTGCTTTGAAAGGCTGGTCAAAGCTCACATCAACACCATTATCCCAGAAACCCTAGACCCACTCCAAATTGCATACCGCCCTAACAGATCCACAGATTATACAATCTCTATTGCACTCAACATTGCCCTTTCCCACCTGGACAAAAGGAACACCTATGTGAGAATGTTATTCATTGACTACAGCTCAGCATTCAACATCATAGTGCCCTCAAAGCTCATCACTAAGCTAAGGAGCTTGGGACTAAACACCTCCCTCTGCAACTGGATCCTGGACTTCCTTATGGGCCGCCCCCAGGTGGTAAGGATAGGGAACAACACATCCGCCACGGTGATCCTCAACACTGGGGCCCCTCAGGGGTGCTTGCTCAGTCCCCTCCTGTACTCCCTGTTCACTCATGACTGCATGGCCAAGCACAACTCCAACACCATCATCAAGTTTGCTGATGACACAACAGTGGTAGGCCTGGTCACCGACAACGATGAGACAGCCTATAGCACGGGTGTCAAACTCTGGCCCGTGGGCCAAATTTGGCCTGCGGGGTAATTATATTTGGCCCGCGAGACCATACCAAATTACTACTAGAGCTCCGCCGGTATTATACAGCGCATTGACCACTAATACTACGAATCCCATAATGCTCTGCTGTTTTCGCGCGCCAATCAGGACAGGACCCAGAAACGCTCTCTCCTCTGTGACAGTAGTCATAGCAACATAGACGCTACAACTGTCAGCGAGCTAACCCTTCCCAAAAATGGCGAAAAGAAAGGCAGAAAACAGGAGCTTTCTGGACAAGTGGGAGGCAGAATATCTGTTTACATATGTAAAAGACAAACCTGTTTGTCTTGTTTGTGGAGTCAACGTGGCTGTAAGTAAGGAGTACAACATTAGACGACACTATGAAACGAAACACCATGACAAATACAAGGACCTGGACATGACTCAAAGGAGCCAGAAAGTAGAGGAGATGAAAAGAAGTTTGGTTTCACAACAGAATATGTTTAAAAAGCCACATCACAAAGCGAGGCTGCTGTAAAGGCTAGTTATATAGTGGCAGCAGAGATCGCAAAATCAGCCCGGCCCTTTAATGAGGGAGAGTTCATGAAAAAGTGCATGATGAAGGTTTGTGACCTCGTATGCCCAGAGAAAAAACAAGCATTTTCAAACGTGAGCCTGAGCAGGAACACAGTAGCTGATCGCACATGTGATCTTGCCACCAATCTGTATGACCAGCTGATGGAAAAGGGAAAAGATTTTGTTGCGTTCTCCCTCGCTATGGATGAGAGCTGCGACGCATCTGATACTGCTCAGCTGTCAGTCTTCATCCGTGGAGTGGACTCAAATCTGTGTGTTACGGAGGAGCTATTAGGATTCAAATCAATGCATGGCACAACCCCAGGAAAGCAAATCTTTGAGGAGGTTTCCAAATGTGTAACTGAAATAAAGCTGCCGTGGGATAAACTCGTTGGATCAACGACAGATGGTGCGCCAGCGATGTGCGGTAAAAAGAGTGGACTGGTGGGCATGGTTCGGGAGAAGATGCGGGAAGAGAACTGTGCAGGTGAGCTAACTGTTTACCACTGCATCATACATCAGGAAGCACTGTGTGCCAAAGCCCTAAAGATGGAACATGTTATGACCACAGTAACACAGGTAGTTAACTTTATAAGAGCCAAAGGTCTAAATCACCGCCAGTTTAAATCTTTTCTGGAGGAGTGTGGTTCGGAATACGCAGACGTGCCGTATCACACAGAGGTGAGATGGCTAAGCAGAGGAAAAGTACTGAACAGATGTTTCGAGCTGTTCCTGTGTGAGCTAGCCTTTCTCTGTGACATCTCGAGCCATCTCGATGCGCTGAACCTGCAGCTTCAGGGGCGGGGCGCATCATCACAGACATGTACGCTGCAGTGAGGGCCTTCAAAACTAAACTGTGCCTGTGGGAGAATCAGATGCTGCAAGGAAACCCTTGCCATTTTCCCTGCTGCCAATCCATAAAAGCGCAGATCTCTACCGCCGTGTTCCCATGCGCACAGTTTGCTGAAAAACTCAGTGTTCTCGCCGCTGAGTTTAGCCGGCGATTTGCCGACTTCGATGCCCAGAAATGCAAGTTTGAACTGCTTAGTAATCCCTTCGCAGTTGATGTGGAAAATGCACCAACCAACATCCAAATGGAGCTGATTGAACTCCAGTGCAACGACACGCTGAAGTCAAAGTATGATGCTGTGGGCGCCGCACAGTTTCCACTGTTCATCCCTGACACAATGCCTCAGCTCCGCACCCAAGCTGCTCAGATGCTCTCCATGTTCGGCAGCACTTATCTATGCGAGCAACTTTTCTCCTCGATGAAGATGACCAAAACAACTCACAGGAGACGTCTGACTGATGAACATCTTCGCTCGATACTGAGGATTTCTTCAGCTCAGAGCTTGAGCCCAGATATTGATGAACTAGCATCCAAGAAGAGATGCCAGGTATCTGGCTTGGGCACATCAGATTAGACCAGTGTGCAATAATTAATGTTTTCTTTATGCACTTTTTCTTGCTACAAGGCATGGGCTTGAATGGTTGATTGATTTATTATCATTTTATTTGTAAAATTATTAGCCAGTGGAAAAAGTTTATTTTGGTATTTAAATCAGAAGGCTGCAAATAGAAAAGAGGCATACAATTTTTATTTAAATTTTATTTATTTAATAAATGAATGCCATTGATGTGTTTTTTCATTTGAAATTCGATTTTGCATGTCTCCACTATTAAATTATATATTGTATGGTAATAAGCGATGCTTGTTCCATATTCAATGTTAAAGCAAAACTTGTTTGGGTCCATATTAAAAGGTTAATTTGTTCAATGTTGGCCCGTGACTTTGTTCAGGTTTTACATTTTGGCCCACTGGGTATTTGAGTTTGACACCCCTGGCCTATAGGGAAGAGGTCAGAAACCTGGCCGAGTGGTGCAGGGACAACAACCTCTCCCTCAACGTGATCAAGACAAAGAAGATGATTGTGGACTACAGGAAAAGGAGGACCGGGCACGTCTCCATTCTCTTCGACGGGGCTGTAGTGGAACAATTTGAGAGTTGCAAGTTACTTGGTGTCCACATCACCAACAAACTATCATGGTCCAAACACACTGAGACAGTTGTGAAGAGGTCACAACAAAGCCTATTCCCCTTCAGGAGACTGAAACGATTTGGCATGGGTCTTCAGATCCTCAAAAGGTTCTACAGCTGCAGCATCGAGAGCACTGGTTGCATCACTGCCTGGTATGGCAACTGCTCGGCCTCCGACCTCCAATGCACTACAGAGGGTAGTGCGGACGGCCCAGTACATCACTGGGGCCCAGCTTCCTGCCATCCAGAACCTCTATACCAGTCAGTGTCAGAAAAAAGGCCCTAAAAATTGTCAAAGACTCCAGACACCCTAGTCATAGACTGTTCTCTCTGCTACCACACAGCAAGCGGTACCGGAGCGCCAGCCAAGTTGAGGTTCAAAGGGCTTCTTAACAGCTTCTACCCCCAAGCCATAAGACTCCCGAACAGCTAATCAAAGGGCTACCCAGACCCATCTTTTACGCTGCTGCTACTCTCTGTTTATAATCTATGTATAGTCACTTTAACTCTACCTACACGTACATATTACCTTGACTAACCGGTGCCCCCGCACATTGACTCTGTACCGGTACCCCCTGTATATAGTCGCGCTTGTTATTTTACTGCTGTTGTTTAATTACTTGTTACTTTTATTTCCTATTTTCTACTCATCTATGTTTAACTTAACACTTATTTATAGATTTTTTAAGTACTGTGGCTGAAGGCGTGTAAGTAAGCACCTGTTGTAGTCAGAGCATGTGACAAATACAATTTGATTTGATTTGATTTAACAAGTGACATCAATAAGGGATCATGGCTTTCACTTGGATTCACCTGGTCAGTCTGTGTCATGGAAAGAGCATTGGAAATGTTTTTCACTCTCAGTGTATGTCTGTCTGCTCAATGTACGCCCTGGGAGAGAGGAGTGAGAAGGAGGGAAAGCATGGGGAAGGAGGAAGAGGAAAAGGGAGGAGAAAAGTAGAGGCAAGACAATGAGGGGAGAGGAGCAGGCAGGACAGGGAGACAGGGGAGCCCAAGAGTGGTGTGGTGGTGAGGGGAGGGGAGGACAGGGGATGGGGGGGATGAAAAATTAGGCTCATTGGGAGATAAGGGCGATTAACCTTGGAGGTAATGAAGGAGGGGAGAGAGGGAAGAGAAGCGAAGGAGGGAGAAATGGAGGGGGGATTAATGAGGTTGCCCTCTGGGTAACTCTTGCCTATAGCCCAGTTTTAGAGCCTACGGTTCACTGGCCACAGCCCTGGGACCATCACACACACACAAGCACGCACACACAGACAAGCACACACACACACACACACACACACACACACACACACACACACACACACACACACACACACACACACACACCTCTCCAAGCCGTTCCTCTCAGCTATTATTGGGAGATCCTGCTTGGATACAAATTGGGGTCATGCAATTCTTGTCATATATTGGATTCTTGTCATACTGTATATTCCTAGTGGGTACATACTGACACAGGTGTGTCTCCTACTCCGCCCCCTCATCTCCATTTGTCACACACTGATGCTTTGCACCTACAGTAAATACACCTTAACACACTCTCCCCAACAGCTCCTCCACAACCGTCTCACACACCCTCACACCCTCAACACACCGTACCTCAGGGGCCACTGGCAAACGAGACTAAAACACAATTTGGACATGTTTTGTTGGTTTCATCCAAATGATGACGATGCAAATTACTCACATAAAACTCTCTTCCAATATCTCCCACCCACTCTCTAAGCTCATCTTTGTCTTTCTCTCTTTCTCACCGAGGGCTTTTTATCTGTCACGACTTACACAGCAGAGAACACACACACACACACAGACACACACACACACACACACACACACACACACACACAACACTGGAGTGTAGTAGCGTATCAGTAAACAATCTCTGGACTGTAGTGTGTTCCTTCCATTTTTTTTGTGAGACAATGTCAAAAGGCCCTTGAGACCCGGGACAAATAACCCTTTTTACAACTCTCCTTCATGGCTCCCTACTGTATCAATGATCTAACGAGGGACAAATTAGGCTGCAAATGATGCTTTACAGGAGCCTTTTGCATAACTAGAGATCAAGGATGTTGATACAAAAAGAGTACTGATAGGAGCAGGACATATTATGATCACATTATGTATAAAGTTCCCTTCATTTGCTTATAAGGTTTGACAAACCATTCTCCCAACGTCATTTTCAAACATAATAAAGCATACGTAATGGTGCTTCAGGCCTTTGTGTTCTTGTAATGATATGTTATTAAGCAGGGCAATTCAACCCCTGTATGTCACACCCTTCTGTACGCTTGCTCAACATCTTCCTCTACTGTTCTGTTCAGTAGCCTGGGGATGTTTACTCCTCTAGCTCCCTCTACTGGTCATTGTTGGTAACAATAATTGTCTTGACTGACTTGACTGTCCAGAACAGGGTGCAGGGCCAGGACAAGATCACGGTGGGTGCTACGGATAAGTCCTAACAGACGACCCGGGAGAGGATGTCTCAGGTGGAGAAGGAGATCTGGAGCCACTCGCCCATCAAGATCAAACCAGGGGACACACGTAAGGGGAAGATTAACTCTAGGGGCCACATAACGCAGTAAGACTAAGGATGCATCCCAAATGGCACCATATTCCCTATATGGTGTACTTCTTTTGACCAGAGCCCTATAGAATTCAAACCCTGCTCAGCCACAGCGTTCAAGTGTTGCTGTAGCATACAGTACATGACCCGAAAAGCTGCTGGATCGAGTCCCAGAGTTGACGAGGTAAAAATGTGTCATTCTGTCCCTGATCAAGGCAGTTGATCATTCTGCCCCTGTTCCCCGGGCGCCGAAGACGTGGATGTCGATTATGGCAGCCTGCTGCACCTTTCTGGTTGGGTTAAATGTGGAAGACACATTTCAGTTGAAGGCATTCAGTTGTGCAACTGACTAGGTATTCACCTGATCCTAGCCTAGGTTATTCTGCCCCCTGCAGGTTTGTAACAGTAATGTAGCTCAAGTTCAAGTTGTATGTTTGTTTTTTTGGTCGTACTGTACGGGATATACATGGTGTACACCATCCAACGAAATGGGAAGAGCCACTGTTACATTTAGTCGTTGCATGAATGAAAAGGGACAGCACACAAAAACACTCCAGGTAGGCACAGATCTAGGATCAGCTAACTCCCTAAATCCTAACCTCATCCAATCTGACCTTAGATTAGTGTTTTGGGTTGACATGATCCTACTCCGTTTTCCCAAAATGACACAGCAAGCACATTGTGCAGCTCTTGAAACGGTGTTAAATTGTGGTTTGAGTTTGAGAACATGAGATTGGGTTTCTGAGAACATGATGTGTTTCTTAGGGACAGAAATGCTGAGGCTGACCTCTTTCCTCAGGGCGTGCTGCCTGTTAGTTAATAACCTTCATCTTACATTCACCAATCCCCTCATTAAAATAGCTTTTGGTTAAAGCAGCCAATATCACCACCATCATCACCATCATGCTCTTATGGAATAGTGGTGAGACTCAACACCATTAGAACACAACATATTGGAAGAGTACTCTTCTCAGAATACTACTATTATAGGAATACGCGTTGAAAGTAGAACGTGTGGTAAAACTGATAACCTGTCATGTCCCCAGTGAAAAGCTCATGAACTGAAATTATAGAGTAATTATAGAGTAATGGGAGAGAGAGAGAGAGAGAGAGAGAGAGAGAGAGAGAGCGCGCGCGAGAGAGAGAGAGAGAGTGAGATGGCGGGGGGAGGTGTGTGTGTGTGAGAGAGAGAGAATAAGAGAGGTGTGAGGTGATGTTCAAATCAAAATCAAATCAATGTTTATTAATCGCTTACACAGTTTTGAGGATGTTGTCACAGGTGCAGCAAAATGCTTATGTTTCTAGCTCCAACAGAGCAGCAATATCTATCAACACATTGACAATACACACATAAACCAAAAGTTTCAAAAAATAACAAGAAATTATGACATATGACCAATGACACATATCAGGACGAATAATGTCAGTCTGGAATATGAATATATATGTATATGAATTGTGTGTATTGACAGTATATAATAGAAAAGGTGTGTATGGCAGTAGTTATATAGGATGAGCCATGACTAGAATACAGTATATAGGCTTAAATATAAAGTGGGTAAAACAATATGTAAACATTATTAAAGTGATCAGTGTTCAATGACTCTGTTGCGCTGTTCGTTAGTACTTGGCAACTTGCCAAACTTTTCGTTTTTTACTTTTAAGAACCATTTAATCAAACTGTATTTAACACATTTATCAATGTCTTAGTTTTGTCCTCACTGAACTTTCTCTCCCCGGACACTTGATCTGGACGTGGATCTACAGGACCTCCACCAGCCATAAAAAGCTACGTAACATTAGGCTTTCTAATTGCAGTTGCTCATAATATGCAGGAGAACTATCTCCTTACGGTGAGGATGATCGAGTTGCAAGCCCGGCTTCAGACGCAACCGTTAGGAAAGGGCAATTTAAGTGTAGGACAGGATGAAACAGCATCTGTACCACCAGTAAGTACAGATGGTAGTGTTAATCCCCCTAAACAATTTTCTCATGACTTCTGTACAAAAAGAAATGGGGGTCAACAAGTGTTCTTCTAAGATCCTCAAAGTTCTACGAAGAACCTTACAGTTCTTGGCACTGAAAATGGCCCCCAAAAGGTTCTTCCAAGAACCCCATAGGAGGTGGGGTTCATTGAGGAATCTCCTTAGTTGGTGGGAGTTCTTGCAGGAACCCAACTGCCCAACTGAAACACTTGGATTTGAATTTGAAAGGACAGCAGGAACTTAGATAACCAACGTCGCCATGACATCGCCTACAAGCATTATCTGGCATTGTGATAGAAGAGTCAAAATGCCTCTACACTAGAGTGTAAAAAGTGTCACAGTTTCCTCACTAAATGAGCCTAAAACCAAGTTTGGTGTCAGTGCTTGACTCTCTCTCAACTTCTAGTTTTCTACAAAGACCCACAAGGAGCTTTACAACAAAGAGGAACTACTTGACAAGTGGGAGGCTGAGATCTTTGCCAACATACAAGGTGATTATCTCTATCTATAGACAGACAGACAGGCTGGCTGACACGTGGCCGTGCACACACACAAATCAAATCAAATTGTGTTAGTCACATACAGATGTTATTGCGGGTGTAGTGAAATGCTTGTGTTCCTAGCTCCAACAGTGCAGAAGTATCTAACGTGCAGCAGGTCATCACGCAACACGTCATCATGAAACATACATCATCAGAGCGCGCAACAGAACATTGTACTATCTACACTCGTGTCACGTTCTGACCTTTATTTCCTGTGTTTTGTATTTAGTTAGTATGGTCAGGGCGTGAGTTGGGTGGGCAGTCTATGTTTGATTTTCTATGATTTGGGGTTTTCTATGTTTCGGCCTAGTATGGTTCTCAATCAGAGGCAGGTGTCATTTGTTGTCTCTGATTGAGAATCATACTTAGGTAGCCTGGGTGTCACTGTGTGTTTGTGGGTGATTGTTCCTGTCTTTGTGTTTTGCACCAGATAGGGCTGTTTAGGGTTTCACACGTTTCTTGTTTTGTTGTATCAGTTGTTCATGTGTAAGTTTACATATTAAATGAACCATGGACACTTACCACGCCGCATATTGGTCCTCTGATCCTTTTCGCCTCTCCTCTTCGGAAGAAGAGGAGGAAATCCCTTACAGAATCACCCACCCAACTCGGACCAAGCGGCGTGGTAAACAGCAGCGACGACAGCAGCAGCAGCAGCAACAACAGCGGCCAGCATCACAGGACTCCTGGACATGGGAGGAGATACTGAACGGAGAGGGACCCTGGGCACAGGCTGGGAAACGTCGCCGTCCGAAATCAGAGCTGGAGGCAGCGAAAGCTGAGCGGCGGCGATATGAGGAGGCAGCACGGCAGTGCGACAGGTACGAGAGGCAGCCCCAAAAATTTTTTGGGGGGCAGACGAGGTGTGGTACTAAGCCAGGTAGCAGACCTGAGCTCACTCCTCGTGCTTATGATAAGCAGCGCATTACTGGTCAGGCACCGTGTTATGCGGTTAAGCGCACGGTGTCGCCAGTGCGTGTCCATAGCCCGGTGCGCTATAGGGCAGCCCCGAAAGTGTCACGCGAGTGTGGGCATTGAGCCAGGGCGTATGGTGCCTGCTCAGCGGGTCTGGTCGCCGGTACGCAGTTTTGGTCCAGGTTATCCTGCGCCGGCTCTGCGTGCTGTGTCTCCGGGCGCTGGGAGGGTGCAGTGCGTCCTCTGCCTGCGCTCCGCTCGTGCCGGGCAAATGTGGGAGTGGAGCCTAGGGGAGAGGTGCGTGTAGTGAGCACTAGATCTCCCGTGCTTATCCACAGCCCGGTTCAACCTGTGCCTGCACTCTGGAGGGTCTGGGCTAGAGTAGTTGTCCAGCCTGGGGAAGTGGTGCCAAGGTTGCGCACCAGAGCTCCAGTGCTCCCCCACAGCCCGGTCCTTCAGGTGCCTCCTCCTAACACCAAGCCTCCTGAAGGTCTCCCCAGCCTGGTGGTTCCTGTGGCAGCCCCACGCACCAGGCTGTCTCTCCGTCTCCTCCCTGCAGGTGGTCCCGCCTGTCCGGCGCCGCTGCCGGAGCCTCCCGCCTGTCCGGCGCCGCTGCCGGAGCCTCCCGCCTGTCCGGAGCCTCCCGCCTGTCCGGCGCCGCTGCCGGAGCCTCCCGCCTGTCCGGCGCCGCTGCCGGAGCCTCCCGCCTGTCCGGCGCCACTGCCGGAGCCTCCCGCCTGTCCGGCGCCACTGCCGGAGCCTCCCGCCTGTCCGGAGCCTCCCGCCTGTCCGGCGCCACTGCCGGAGCCTCCCGCCTGTCCGGAGCCTCCCGCCTGTCCGGCGCTGCTGCCGGAGCCTCCCGCCTGTCCGGCGCCGCTGCCGGAGTCGGAGGCGCCAGAGCCCGTCAGCCCAGAGGCGCCAGAGCCCCTCAGTCCAGAGGCGCCAGAGCTTCTGCCCCTCTGTCCAGAGCTTCTGCCCCTCTGTCCAGAGCTTCTGCCCCTCTGTCCAGAGCTTCTGCCCCTCTGTCCAGAGCTTCTGCCCCTCTGTCCAGAGCTTCTGCCCCTCTGTCCAGAGCTTCTGCCCCTCTGTCCAGAGCTTCTGCCCCTCTGTCCCGAGCTGCCCCTCTGTCCAGTGGGGTCATTGAGAGGGGTGGCCATGGTGAGAAAGCCACGGAGGCGGACAATAAGGCGGACTAAGACAATGGTGAAGTGCGGTCCGTGTCCTGCGCCAGAGCCGCCACCGCGGACAGACGCCCACCCAGACCCTCCCCTATAGGTCAAGGTTTTGCGGCCGGAGTCCGCACCTTTGGGGGTACTGTCACGTTCTGACCTTTATTTCCTGTGTTTTGTATTTAGTTAGTATGGTCAGGGCGTGAGTTGGGTGGGCAGTCTATGTTTGATTTTCTATGATTTGGGGTTTTCTATGTTTCGGCCTAGTATGGTTCTCAATCAGAGGCAGGTGTCATTAGTTGTCTCTGATTGAGAATCATACTTAGGTAGCCTGAGTGTCACTGTGTGTTTGTGGGTGATTGTTCCTGTCTTTGTGTTTTGCACCAGATAGGGCTGTTTAGGGTTTCACACGTTTCTTGTTTTGTTGTATCAGTTGTTCATGTGTAAGTTTACATATTAAAAGAACCATGGACACTTACCACGCCGCATATTGGTCCTCTGATCCTTTTCGCCTCTCCTCTTCGGAAGAAGAGGAGGAAATCCCTTACAACTCGGTTTGTTGTTTATATTAAATACATTTTTCATTAAATCGATTTTATTCAGAACTAAAGTTTTGTTGCAAAGGATTCC